>NW_026590062.1:12457950-12484914 GCF_907164565.1 Psammomys obesus | reverse complement strand
GCTCGCGCTCGGCCTCCAGGCTGTGGCCCGGCCTGCGGCTCAGCACCCGCGCCGGCACGTTCTTGATGCTGTTCATGCCGCCGCCGCCGCCCGTCTCCCCGCCCGGGCTCCGAGCGAATGAGGCGTCACCGCCCGGCCCGAGCCTAGGCACCCGGAGGTCGCGCGCCGCCGCCGCCGCGCCGCGCGGGGAGGAGCCGCCGCCCCTCCCGCCAGCCACACGGGCTGTCCAACCGGCGCCCCGCCCTCCCCCGCTCCGCACGCTCCGCCCCCCGCCCCCGCCGGCCCCCCAGGACTCCTGGCGTGCCCCGCCCCCGGCATCTCTTGATCAACCCCAGGACTCCCAGTAGGCCCTGCCCTCACCCACCCCGGTCCCTTAGGACTCCGGGGACACCGTGCCATGCACCCCTCTGACACCCAGGACGGTCTGCCCTGGACCCCCTACTCCCCTGGGACGCCCTACCCAGCACCCTTCTGGTCCCCCGGGATGCTCTGCCCTGCACCCTTCTGGTCCCCTAGGACTCCCTGGGAGTTCCCCTTGCACATCTGTGCCTGTGTCTTGCACACCTCCAGCTCCCTAGGACCCCCCGACACACCCTGCCCTCTAATTCTGGTAGACCAAATGCAAGGACAAACAACCCCTTAGCTTGGCTACACACCTGCTTACCTCCTCCCAAAACTGAGGAGAAATCAGTTGTGTGTCCCCCGCTCTCCTTCTGCACCCACAGGGGAAACCGGAGCAGGTTGGGTCTCCTTGAGTCTGGGCAGTGGTCGCACGGCAGGATTCTTTGGTCTTCTTTTTGTTGTAAGCCCCTGGCACCTCTCTAACACCTTGCTTTTTGAGATGAAGCATCAACTAACTACCTGTCCTAAGAAGTGCGACCTTGAGTTACACACCTGGCCATCGTCTCCCAGGTTAGATGGAGCTCTCTGAGGACCCCGAGGGACTCTGTCTTTGCCGTTGCTCATTCTTCATTGTGCTGACATCCACTGAACATTTCAGAGTTGGACAAGGCTCTCTTTCCCGGCTAAGAGATTAGCCATGCTGAAAAGCTTTTTTGCCAAAATAACAAGAGTGACGAAAGCCAATATTTACTGAACACATTTTCCAGGTATGGGGCTAAACCCTTTATCTATGTATTATCTTGTCCTAATCCCCAGTAATTCACCAAACAGCCATGTTTTAAAACACACACACACAACAATGGGGCTGTTTTGCTCTGTGCCAGCTGTTTCTCAGATTCTTTTTCTCACATGGGACAAAACCAGTTGTCCTGTGATTTTCATACATATACAAGAGGCCACAGCCCCCACTGGGTATAGAACATCTGCTCCACTGGCCTGTCATTATCAAATGTTCACGATCTTCTTAGTAAATAGAGGCTATTAGTGTGCTGGGCATTTATTCGGTATCCAGTCTCATTCAGTATTTAGGTTTTGGTGGTATTTTTACAAATCATGAAAACAGCTTAGAGCCCAGGCTCACAGAACTGCAAAATGATGCCTTTGGGATGTGGCCTCAGATCCGCACACCACTGACTTGATGGTTCTGGATTCCCTACGGCTTTTACAAGTGACATATCTGCTCATGAGATTTTGAGTTGCTGGAGGTCAGGGATGCTTTGTGCCAACCAGAATCCTGCTCTCCAAGCCTAGCAGAGCACCTGGTACATGACAATGTTTTTTTTTTTTTTTTTTTTTAAAAGGTGTGAGGGTCAGCAATTCGGGTAAGTAAAGGTATTTGCTGCCAAGCCTGATGTCCTGAGTGGAAGGCTGGGACCCACATGGTGGAAGGAGAGAAATAATTCCTGCCTGCTGTCCTCTGACCTTTATTTTTGAGCTGTGGCATACATATGTACACATACATAAGATAAACACATAGAATTTAACTTAGAAAATGTGTGTGAAGGCAAGTATACACCTTTAATTCCAGCACTTTTGAGGCAGAGGCAGACAGCCTCTGTGAAGAGGAGGCCAGCCTGGTTTATATAGTGACTAAAAACGGGTTGGAGTATAAAAGGAAGGTTTTTAAAATAATAATAATAATAATAATAATAATAAGCCGAGGGCTGGAGAGATGGCTCAGTGGTTAAGAGCACTGTCTGCTCTTCCAAAGGACCTGGGTTCAATTCCCAGCACCCACATGGCAGCTCACACCTGTCTGTAACTCCAGTTTCCACCTTCATACCAATGCACAGAGAATAAAATTAATTTAAAAAAAATAAAAAATAAACTGCCCCATAGAGTGGAGAACAGAATGAACTCTTTACTGTTGGCTTATGTTATAAATGGGCATTTCTGGGGGTATGAAGATGTGAACTCCACCCTTATTAAGGTTCATCTCAGACATCTTCAGCAGAGGGGCCTGGCTGAGATCCCCTCATCATTACAGTACAGATGAACTGTAATAACTGTTTAGTCTTCCTCCAGGGGAATACAAATTAGGCCCCATCTGGGAGACCTCAGGAAGACAGCAAAGTTTTTGGGGGCTCACTGAAAAAGCCTATATGCTGTAATAGCCACTGCCCCACTGACACACAGGGACAATCCACCCAGCCCCTCTGCAGTTTCATCTTGCGCCATCCTGGACTATCAAGTCTGCACATGCGTCACGGTCCTTCCAGAGCCTCGGGGACTTTGCACATGCTGTTACTATACCTGGAATTCTCTTCCTGTTTGCCTGGTGAGTGTCTGCTTACCTTGCAGCTCTTGGTTTAGATGCTCCTTCTCTAGGGAAGACTCCCTGATTCCTCCACCCTGACCCATGTCCCAGGGTCTCAACAATCTTCATAGCACCAGGCTTCCACGAGATTATTTGAAGTCTGTGTCTCCTACTAGAATGTAACCAGAGCTTACATAGTTCTCTCCCATGACCTGCAAAGCTGCAGGTGTGCTCACAGTGAGTTTGTATGTCTGAGGTACCAGAGATTGAATCCAGGGCCTGGTGCATGCTGGGAAAGTGCTCTATCGATGAGCTCTGTCTCCAGCCCTCTTTTTACTGTTTTCATCTCCCTAGTTTCTTGAGTTGGACTTCAATTCACTCTTTAGCCTAACCCAGTCTTCAGCTTGCCATCTGCCTGCCCACCATCCCCAGGATATGGGGTTGCAGATCCTTTGTTTAACCATTACCTGGTTAAGAACCCACAGATTCCCCCTTACTTAACAGGGCTGACTAATACACACGTGCATTCAATAAGACTCTTTTGGAAGGCCACCCCAGTTTTAACCCTGATTCATGTGTCTGGAACCTTATTTGATTTTACTCACTCTGTTCTACAGAACGTGGGAGTTACTAACTAGGATCATTCTCCTGAAGGCTTACATGATGAGCCTTCCTGCAAGGTGCCCTACCAGAATCACACCAACTGTGTAGCAAGCTACAGGCATCACTCTAGCAAGAGGCTTACAAATCAGGGACACAGAAGAAACTATGGCTCACTATTCAGAGTGTGACAAGGCTTCTATCCTTGGCCTAATCACATAGCCTCCATTCTAAGCATTCTCTTGGCACATTTTGAGTAAAACTATTTTAAATGTTTATGTATAATCTTGATTCAGAATTTTTTTTGGAGGGGGTGTTTCTATTTCTGTTTAAAAGGTCTGTTCAGAAGTTCTAAAAATACCCTGTATCAGTCTTTTCTAATGCTGAGCTCATTTCTGGCAGACAAATTACAGTGTAATTCAGTCACCCCCTAATATGCTGGTCTTAAGAATGATAATGACAAAATGCAAATCCTAAAGGCTAGTTTATCTTGCATCTCTTTGCAACACACTTGAGAAATTGCTCTGATATAAAAATAATGTCCAGAGAAGTTGATCATATTAAAACTTGCCATTCTGAATTTCATGTTACTTCATAATAATCTTGTTGGGTAAAAATAAGTTTCTAAAGCTGGGCACGGTGACTTGACAGGTGGCATACTCCTGTCATCCCAGCACTTGAGAAACTAAGGCACACCACAAGCCTGACCAGCCTGGAATACATAGGTGTTACAGCTATTTCAAGCCTATGAACTAAAATTATACTTAGCTACAAAATAATGTAGTATTTCAACTCTGTTCTATCCTAAGCTTTCCTACGAAGAAACCAATTGGTGTTCCCTGTCAGCAGGCAGGTGGAGAAGCAGCCATGAGCCTATCACACAAAGCAGGAAAAATTTACTATTTGGATTCTCAGTTTGGAACCTGGCCTTTCCAAGGGCATTCTGGATTCCAAATTTGGCAAACGCTGGTTCAGAATCAGGTCTATGTTCTCAGTCTTGCTCAACACAACCACTCTGAAGAGAAAGCAAGTATTTATAGAGTGTAGCCAGCCTCACCCAGTTTCTTTTCAGCAGCCTCATTACAAAGGTGAGCTGAACAGACTTCCCCTCTCATGCAAATCATCTGGGAAGAAACCCTGAAGCCACTAACAAAGAGACATTGACCCAGCACAATACAACGTTGATCTGCAGTGCTAAAGGGAACACCTCCCAGAGAAATGCATTTAAAGTTCCTTGTCAGCCTGTCAGTGGTGGCGCATATCTTTGATCCCAGCACTCAGGAGGCAGAAGCAAACAGATCTCTGTGAGTTCAAGACCAGCCTAGTCTACAGAACTAGTTGCAAGACAGACAGGGCTACACAAAGAGACCCTGTCTCGAAAAACCAAAAAGAGTAAAAATAAATAAACAATAAAGTTCCTTCTTTTAGACCTGTACAGTAAAAGGAAACCAAATAAAATTGTTTTTATTATTAAAAATATTTTTATTGAATGAAACTGATCAGTTCTGGTAGAAAGAACAGAGGCAAATAGTATAATGTTTTAAAAAATTAAATTACAAGTTAAATGGAACTTTTGGTCTTCAACACATTTTATTAAAATCCACATAAAGCGATCTTCCATCCAGGGCTGTCTTGTGTGAGTGAACTGCCTACTACAAAGCCAGATGTGATGTAGCTGTCGCCTGAGGACGGATGGGCCTGAACTGCAGCACCCCAGGTGACAGTGTCACATTTCAAACTTTACACACTTTGTCTCCTGTCCATCAACACAAAGTCCAGCACTGAAACCATAAGAGAAGAAGGACTGTGTCACATACAGGAAGCTGACTCTGAGAGGTCAGTCATGGTGTGAATATACACCCAAGCTTTAAGAAGGCAGACAACTAAAGCAGCACTTTCCACGCAGGGCTCTCAAACACTGCAAGTGTCTGCATCTTGACAGAGTGGGATTTTTTTCCTTTTAGCATATTTCCAAACACATGTAGAGAGCAAGGCCTCATTTTTTAGGCATGAAAATATCTTTTACACAAAAATGGCTCATCAAAAACAAAATATAGATGCTTTAAGAAGTGAACTTTTGAGTTTCTGCTTGCCTTTGTATTAAGTGCTGCTTACATGGGAATCACAGTCCTTTGTCTTCAGATAAAGTATGGTATCCACTTTCTGCCTTCCAATTGGAGTCCTGCTTCTGGGAGAAAACAAAAACAGTCAACAAGACAAAAATGAATTAGCCCTGGATGGTGCCCTGAGAGTTCCTGGTGTCTGAGACCCTGACTACATATATGGTTTTCATCAATAAAGTCTCACACTGTACTGTATACGTGAAAAGTTCTCAGCAATGAGAGCAGGGGCAGGAGGGCGAGGGGAGGCAGGCAGGGCTGCTCAGATATCTTGCCCTCCTGCTGGAAAGGCCCTTGTGCTTAACAGGAGACACCTGTAGCGCTTACACCATGGAATTCATTGACCTGCACTAGGAATGAAGGTCTGACAGAAGAAAACAACCCAAGACTCACAAAGCTCGAAGTCATACATGATTCTTTCTAGACAGACATACAGAAGCAATGCTCAAATTTAGATGTCTTTTGAAAATTTTTATTTTCTGGGTCAAGGTCTCGCTTATATAGCCCAGCCTGGCCTCCAACTTATCTTTCTGCCACAGTCTCCCGACTTCCTGAATATGAGGATTACCATAGTGTATGCCGCCATGGCTGGCCTCAAGGACCCTCCCTCCTTTTCTTTTTGAGACAGGGTCTCATTAGATTGATCAAATGCGTTGAACTTGTGATTCTCCTGCATCGGCCTCCCCATAGGGATTACAGACTGTGCCAGCAGACTCACCTAAGATTTTTGTTTTATTTTCTTTTTCAAGATAGGGTTTCTCTGTGCAACCCTGGCTATCCTGGAACTCACTCTGTAGATCAGGCTGGCCTAGAACTCAGAGATCTGCCTGCCTCTGCTCCTGAGTGCTGAAACTAAAGGTGTGTGCCACCACTGCCCACCACCACTAAGATCCCAGTTTTAAAGGTTGGATCAATACACACTTTCCTTAAATTTAAAATTATCAGTATGAAGAACAAAATTTTTTTTGGTCTGTATTTCTCTTACAAGCAATTGACATTCTACTCAGGTTAATTATATAGTAAAAGCAGATAAGGCAAAAGAGAAAGAATTACTGGTCAGATGATTGTGTGTTCTTGACTCTACATTATCAACGTTCCTAGTTACTTATTAATATTAACTGTGACATAAGGACAAGCAAAGGTGACCTAAACATGGTCACTGTGAATGACCAAGTTGACTTTTGTTTCCTTCAATGACTGATAAGGGTGTTTTTTGTTTTTGTTTTTTTTTTTTTTTTTTTTGGTGGTGTTGTTGTTTTCATCTGGCTCTTTGAGGCTTCTAATTTCTAGAAAACAACTCCAAAATTAGTATCCAGGTTAGAGAAATTAAAAAATACTTTGGACAACTAGACACAGCTATAGTGGGGATGCCTTTCAAAGACCTTGGTGGGGACTGGAGAGATGTTTAGAACAGAAGCACTTGCTAAGCAGGCCTGACAACTTGAATCTGATACCTGGAACTTACAATGGAAGGAGAGAAACACCTCCCTAACCTCTATGCAGCCAAATACAGATAAACACACGCACACAAACACACAGTTATGTTTGCAGCTGGCCTAGCCTAAATTCAGATTCTTCTGCCTCGGTCTCCATGTATCAGGGATTACAGGTACTCACCACTATTTGTATAGTTGTGTGTGTGTGTGTGTGTGTGTGTGTGTGTGTGTGTGTGTAAGCAGTCACTGTGGCATATGTATATTGGTTCTCTCCTGCCACTAGTGAGATCAAGAGAGAAGGATAGAACATAGGTTGTCAGTCTTGCTGCCAAGAGCCTTTACTGGCTGAACCGTGACCAACCCATCATTTTGTTGTTGTTGTTGCTGCCATTTTTAAAGATTCCTCAAAATTACACTTATTTGTGTATACGTACATGGCATGAGATCAAGCAGCCAGAGCCTTTACCCAGAGACTCGCAAAGACATCTCAATGGCTCACTTGTGTGTGTGTGTGTGTGTTTGCCTTTTTTGATCTAGGGTCCCTCTATGTAGCACTGGCTGTCCTGGAATGCACTGCATAGACCAGGCTGGCCTCCAGCTCACCGAGACCCTCTTTCTCCTACCTCCAGAGTACTGGGATTAAAGGTGTGCACTATCACTTCCAGCTTAATTTTTATTTTGTTGTTTGCTTGCACATTTGAGGCAGGGTCTTGCTATGCAGCCTGGCTGGCCTGGAACTTGATACTTGATGAAGCTGTACAGATATGGTATAGAATACATACATACAAAACATTCATACACATAAAATAACAATAAATATATCTATTTAAAAATACAAGTGTGGCCAGTCGGTGATAGTACATGCTTTTAATCTCAGCACTCAGGAGGCAGAAGCAGGCAGATCTCTATGAGGTTGAAGCTAGCCTGGTCTACAGAGAGAGTTCCAGGACAGCAGGGCTACATAGAGAAACGCTGTCTCAAAGGAAAAAAAGAATACAAGTGATCTCAGAGCTGGAGAGGCAGAGAGGTGGATCACTGACCAGCTAGACTAGCCTACTTAGTGAGTTCTGGGATTAAAGGTATGTACCACCATCCCTGACCACTTTTGGCTTTTTTAAGACAGAGTCTTAGCATGTAGCCCAGGCTGGCCTTGAACTCATGAAACTCTCACCTCAGCCTTCTAAGTTTTAGGATCACAGGCATAGATTTTAAACTCATAAATAAAATGTCCTGTGTACTAGCCACAATGCCAAGCTTCGTTGAGTCTTGAGGTGTCCCCATTTTCATTTTCAGGGAGGAGCTTCCCTGGGTGTGGCCAGGCAGTACTACCATCAACTCTTCCCTTTTCTCTGTATAGTCAGGGTTTAAATTCCTGGAGTGCTGCTGCTGCTGTTGAGTAGTTAATACATTTACTCTGGTTCAAAGGAAAAATGATATTCTTTTAAAAAGTGGGGCTAGTGAGATAATCTTTGGCAGTTGAAAGTTCCCGCCACAAGGTCTGATGGCTGAGTTGGATCCAAGGGATGCACATGGTGGAAGGAGAACCATCTTCTGCAAGTTGTCCTCTGACCTCCACCCATGAGCTGTTGTACATGCACACCCACTCACCCAAACATAGTCAATAAATAACAAAACAGAGTTAAAGCCTGTACAATGTAAGAAGGAGTGTGGTCTACACTTTCCTTTGCATCCTGCTAGGAACAGTTATGGTCCCTGTCCTATGCAAACTTGAATTCTGCTATGAAGCAAAGCTGCAAGGAAAACCCAGAATTAGGCCATTTTGTACCCATTCAGAAGTGTCTGGGAAAGTGACAAAGTGACACTGCTTGTCAAAGGATCAGCAGCCTTGCTGTTTCCTGCAGGAACATAATCTGGGGAGCTCCTCACAGAAAGGCCTAAATTACTAACCTTTTCTTTAGCTACACATGGTGACGCCTCACAAAGGCAGACAGGCTGCTCAGAGCTTTACCCTGCTTCCTTGTTGCAAAAACAAGAATACTTTTTATAAAACTATTTGCTTCTCCTGTTTCTCACTTTAACAAGTTCAAAGGCATGGGGGAAGGATTAAGTGAAGCTTGTTGCCAAGTACATTTCTGCTGTTTAAATTCTGTTTCCCAACATCTACAGAATCAGTTCATCCATCCAAAAATATATTCTGTTTGGAGCAAATGGATTTTTTTGTTTGTTTGTTTGTTTTCCAATTAACTGATTTTCTGATTTGGCTGTGGCATGCCAAGCAAGATTAAACCCCCTTCTCTCATCTATGAAGTGAGGGGTTGGGATTACATATTTCTTTTTTGTTTTGTTTTGCTTTGTTTTGTTTTTGAGACAGGGTTTTTCTTTGTAGCCTTGGTTTGTCCTGGACTCACTTTGTAGACCAGGCTGGCCTTGAACTCACAGAGATCTGCCTGCCTCTGCCTCCCTAAGTGCTGAGATTACAGCCTGGAGGGATTATATATTTTTTCTGGGTCTTTTCAACATAAAAATTCTCTCAAACCAAATTTTTGCTGGCCTCACACAGCCTCAGTATCTTTTCAGTCTAGATCTGAGGTCACAGCTTTGTCCCTTTCTCTGCACTTTCCCCTCAGCTCCATTCAAGACCGTTACTGAGGAGCCTCTACAGCAGGTAATCAACCATTGCATACCCTGGCGGAAACTCTTATGGAGATAAAATGCACAGACATGAAGATCCACACCAAAGAGGCCAAAATGACGGAGCTCTAGGTTAGATCTGAGTGAGGAGAGAGGACTGCACATAGGCCCTAGCCCTCGCCTGGCCTCCGCCGGCACTGTGCACAGACACGGTGCACACAGCCTATGCAGGCAAAACACTCATTCACGTAAAAATAGCCTTTACAAAGCACAAATGTGTCAGAATGGGCTTGTCATCTCAGAGGCAGGGAGGAAGAGAGCGCTGAATTACCACCCAGCCAGACTAACCTACTTGGTAAGTTCCAGTAGGAAACCTTGTCTCAAAAAAAGAGATGGGTGGCACCCGAGGAACACCACCACCATCATCCTCTGACCTCCCCCACATCTGCACATACATGCATTTGCCCCTGCACATACAAGCATACTCCCGAAGGCACACATAGTCATACGATGGAATACCAATTGTCAACTGAGAAGAGCAAAGCACCAATGTACCAACAACATGAATGAATCTCAAATTATCAAGGGGAAAGATGAGACATATACAAAAGCTGGAGAGGTGGCCCCATGAGGGTTCCCAGCACCAAAATGGGTAGGGGAGTATATATTGCATGACTGCATTTCTGAAACATTCTAAAACAGGCATAACTAGTCTGCAGTGATAAAATCAGAGCAGTCCCTGCCTGTGGGGTGAGTACGGAGGCACTCACTTCAGAAGGCACCCAGGGAGCTTCCTCTTCTCATGCAATATTACATGGGTACATATGCATGACCACACTTAATAAATCAGCATGATTTTTTTTACTATTTTTTAATTAAAATAACAGGATAAACACTGAAGACATCTTGTGTTTATGCCTATGCATGTGAGTCAAGGCCAGAGAAGGGCACGAGTGTCCTGCTCTTACTCTGCCACATATTCCTTTTTGACTGAGTCTCTCACTGACTCTAGAGCTAGGCTGGCAGCCAACAAGCCTCAGGGTCCTCCTGTCTGACTCCTACCATACTAGAGTTCAGAACACATATCCATACTTGGCTTTTTATGGATGCTAGGAATTTGAACTTGGGTCCTAGTACTTATACCACAAGCATGCTTATCCACTGAGCTATCTCCCCAGTCCCACATTAAAATCATTCTTAATATTTTTTTCATTTTATTATATGTGAATTATACTTAAGATTTTATTTTTATTTGTTTTGAGGGGTGTTTCTTAGCCATGGAGACGGAATCCAGGGACTTGTATATGCCCCAAACACACTATACTCCTGAGCTATACTACCAGAAACGTGAATTTAATATAAAAGCAACTCAGGGCTTGTGAATGGCTCAGAGGGTAAAGAAGCTTGCTGCCAAGCCTGACAACCAGAGCTCAATCACCAGATCCACATAATAGAGGGAGAAAACGACCTCCTACAATTGTCCTCTGGCCTCTACACATGTGCACACTCACATTCACACACAATCAACACAATTATTTGTACTGGGCAGTATTCTTGTAGACTATTTTATTATTTGGGGTTTTGGTCAGAGATACAAAATTGGTTTAACTGAAATGGCTTTCAAGCATCTTCAACTACAGAATGTCCAAGGAATGCACCTTGACTCTGAAGTGTGAAATGTAAGTTCTGAGCTCTTACTCCACAATTAGGGAATAGGCATCAAGTTTGGTGTGCTATACATTGTTTTGATAGAGACAATAAAATCTACAAGGCGCTTAAGCAACTGCCATTGAACTCTTATTAAGCGCCATGACAGTTTTTTGGTACACATCTTTATTTCCAGCACTTGGGAGGCAGATGCAATGGGTATCTGTGAGTTCAAGGCCAGCCTGGTCTACAGAGTAAGTTCCAGGACAACTAAAGCTACACAAAGAAACCCTATCTCAAAAAAAAAATAAATTAAAATAAAAAACAAACAAAATCTTACTATGCTCAAAAGAAATAGACAAAATCAACATGTAAAACTCTGAAAGAATGACAGCTTTTGGGCTAGGGAGATAGCTTAGTAGAAGAATCTAGCCAAGGCCTTAGATCTATACATCAGTGAAAAGGAGTTATAGAGAAAAAGAGAAAAGTGTTGTACAATACAGTGAGGGAAAAGATGGTAAGAACCAGAATATAGTTCTATCCCAGCCTCACAACAAAAAAAAAAAAAAAAAAAAGATAAAGAATGAAAAGGGGGAGTTGGGAGCAGCAGCAGATGGATCTGTGAATTTAAGGCTAGTATGATCTATACTGAGAGCTTCACGATAGCCAGGGCTATGTAATACAGGGACCATGTCAGAGAGAAAGAGAGAGGAGAGAGAGGAGAAAGGAGAGAGAGAGAGAGAGAGAGAGAGAGAGAGAGGAAAAAAGAAAGGAAGGAAGGAAGGAAGGAAGGAAGGAAGGAAGGGAGAGAAAGAAAGAGAGTGAGAAGAAAGAAAGAAAAAAGGAAGGAAGGAAGGAAAGAAAGAAAGAAAGAAGAAAGAAGAGAGGGAGGGAGGGAAGGAGGAAAGGAAGGAAAAAGGAGGAGGAAAAGGGAAGAAGGGAAAAGAAACAATGAACTGCGTTTAGAGAGACTGTAGGGGAGGAAATGCAACAAAGAGAAAAAGATGTGTCAAGAAGTGGGAAAAAGGCACTGCAGGTGAGTCACTAGAGGACAGACACTAAGGACTCACAGCTGTTTGTCTTGAATATAGTAACATTATTATGGGTTTTTTTTTTAATGTCCTCATCTGCTGAGTATGGTGCCACATGGCCATAATCTGTATTTTAGGAAGGAGAGGCAGGAGAATGGTGATTTCCAGGCTAGTTCCACAGTTAGACCTACCCTCCCCCTCCAAAGAAATTAACACACCTGAAAGAGATGCATCTTGAAGTATCTATGAGTGAAAGGCTATGTCTTAAATGTGCTCTAAAATGCTTTTGAAAAGCGTATAGAGAGACAGTGAAATAGCTCAGCAATGGCACTTGCTGCTAAAGTCTCATATATCCTGAATCTGATCCTCAGTACCCAATCGTGGAAAGAAGGGAACAACGCCCACACACTGCCCTGACTCACTGTCACAACACACATGTACTATGTTACATATATGTATATACTATATGTAGTATACACATATACTATGACACATTCTTGATCTCTCTTGCTGTCTCTCTCATACACACATACACACACAGAAATACTCGACATACCGGCATATGCCTTTAATCCCACCACTAAAGAGGCAGAGGCAGGCAGTTTTCCATGATTGGGAAGCCAGCCTGGGCTCCATATTAATTCCAGACTAGCCAGGGTTATGGGTAAGACACACAAAAATAAACAAATATAAAATTTAAAGTATACGAAGGAGCAAAATAAAATTTAAACAGCAAGTGTTTGGTGGTTGTTAGAGATAAACAATTTTATTTTTTTTCCTACTTTTGTGTGTTCTTAAAATCTTGTGTACACATTAAATTTGAAATTTCGAAGCCAAACATGGTAGCACACATTTAACTCCAGCACTCAGAAGGCAGAGGCAGGAGGATTTTTATGAGTTTGAGGCCAACCTGGTCTACATAGTTCCAGAACAGCCATGTCTACATACGGAGATCCTGTCTCAAAGGAAACAAACATACAAACAAAAGCAAAACAAAACAAAAAACAACAAAAATTAAATAAATTTGAAACTTTGTGTGTTTGAAAACCTCTCCAGGAATCTGGGCGGAAGGTAAGATACTTGCTACTTAAGGCCCTGGGCTCCTTTCTGGTTTTGTCTTACTCTCTAGTCCCACAGTATGGGTTTTTCTCCTCAGCACCTTCAGTCTATCAGAGCAGCCATCTCATGGATTCAGACCCTGTCAGTGTATGGCTCAAGAAAAGGAAATCTGGGCTGGGGACACAGAACAGTCAGTAAGTGCCTGCCACACAAGCATGAGGACCTGAGTTTGATCCCCAATACCCACATAAAAAGGCAGATGTGATACACGCTCTGGAAAGCCCAGTGCTGGGGAGGTGGAGACAGGTGGATCCCTGGGACTTGCTGGCCAGCCAGACTAGCCTAAAGGTTAAGCTCTCAGTCCCAGGGAGAGGCCTTGTCTCAAACAAAAAGGCAGCCAGCCTAACAACAACATTGAGCATTGAGGCTGTCCTAGACACATGCACACACAGCACATAACACACACACACACACACACACACATCTCCCTGCACATACACTGATGCACAATTTTTTTTCAAGAAAAAGAAAAGGAAACGCACACTTCTGTTGAGATTATCACAGCTGATGGGCAGCAGTGTGCTCAATTCCAGATCATTGACCATCTGCCGAGACTCAGCCAGCAGGCGCTGGAGCTTACTGGTAGGAGAAAAGTCATCCTGCGAAAACAATGCAGTTCAGCACTGTGAGCTGAGAGACATTTCTAAGTGTTTTTCCACAATCGCAACTTACAGATACAGATGTCAACTTTCTGTCAACGGTAGATATGAGTTATATTATATATATAATATATGTTATATATCTTATATTAAGTATATATTATACAAATACTCTATTCCTTTTATTTCTTATAACTATGCAGTAAAATAACACAAACAGAACCTACTATGACTAATTATAAGAAAAGATTCCTAGACATTGTTTGGCTTTCCTAAATACAAACTCCAAGCCAGGATGGGTATGGTTGGCACACCTTTAGTTCTAATACTCAGGGCTGGAGAGATGGCTCAGAGGATAAGAGGACTGCCTGTTCTTCCAGAGGTCCTAAGTTCAATTCCCAGCAACCACATGGTGGCTCACAACCATCTGTAATAAGATCTTGTGCCTTTTTCTGGCATGCAAGTGTACATGCAGGCAGAACACTGTATGCATATTTTTTTTAAATCTTTAAAAAATTTCTAGCATTCAGTAGACAGAGGCAGGTAGATCTCTGTAAACTCGAGGCTAGCCTAGTATACATAATGAGTTCTAGGCCAGCCAGGACTACATAGTGAGACTGTATATTTAAAACAAACAAACAAAAAAACAAACGAACCTCCCAAAACAAGTCATAATCAGCAGGTCAACGGAAAAACAGAACCTTGACACTAAAGGTATGTGGGCTTTTAGAATATGTGGAGATGTACTATGATAATAATATTAATCATATTATTATAAATATAATAATCTTATCAATAAACTATTAATAATTTACTATTAATTTTTGGTTTTTTGATACAGAGTGTCTCTGTATAATAGAGCCCTGGCTGTTCTTGACTCACTTTGTAGACCAGGCTGGCCTTGAACTCACAAAGATCTACCTGCTTCTCCCACCTAAGTGCTGGGATTAAAGGCATGCATCACCAATTCCAGATGAGATGCACTTTAATTTAACCTTGCTAATTTATTTTCAATAGTTTTTTTTTTTTTTTTGAGCGTGATGATCAAAGGACAAGTTAAAAGAGTCAGTTCTCAAGCAGAAAATTAAGAGTCTGTACTCTTTCCAACATGTAAATTCTAGGAACTAAGTTCAGGCTGTCAGACTTGATGGGGAGCATCCTACCCTCTCTCTGAGCCATCTCCATGGCCTTTAATTTAAAAACAAAACATTTGTTTGTGTGTAGACAGTGTGTTCCATGGCATAAAGTCAAAGGAAAACTTTACAAAGTCAGTTTTCTATGACTTCCTAGTGGAGTCAGGTGTTTGAATTCAATTCATCAGGCTTAGCTGTGTTTGCCTTTACCCCAAACAAAAAAACACCCTATAATCCAAATAAATAAATGCAAAATGAGATAGCCACCTTACCAGCTCTTTTTTGTTTGTTTGTTTCTTTTGTTTGTTTTTTGGTTTTGGTTTTCCAAGACAGGGTTTCTCTCTCCCGGACTCACTTTGTAGTACAGGCTGGCCTCAAACTCACATAGATCTTCCTGCCTCTGCCTCCCAGAGTACTGGGATTATGAGAGTGTGCCACCATACCTGGCTGTTTTTTGGTTTCTTGAAACTGGCATTTCACTCTGAAGCCCAGCTAGCCCAGAACTCACTGTGTAGCCCAAGTCAACTCAGGCTTACAGTCATCCTGCCTCTGTCTGCAGAGCAGCAGGATACAGGTGTGCACTACTTCTGCAGTGGTTTCCTTCCTTCCTACCAGAGTTGTCTGTTAAAAAAAAAAAAAGAGGAAATAAAAGTTTTGAAAAACTATTTGTTGGATCAAAGCTTATTGCTCTCACTTATTATTTGAAATCAGTCAGTAACACCTCCTTCTTTTTTGAGACAGGGTCTCTGTGTAGCCCTGGCTTCCATGAAACTCCACTTTGGTCTACAGTTTGTGTACACCAAACTGGCCTCAAACTGACAGAGATCTGCCTACTCTGTCTTCTGTCTTCCCAGTGCTGAGATTAAAGGTGTACACTCAAAGCCTGCTAGGGTTTTTTTTTTTTTCTTCTATATTTTATCTTTTGAAAAAGAGGTAAAATGTAGCTGTAGTGGTTCATATCTATAATTCAAGCACTGAAGTGGAAGACTGTATTGAAACAGAGAGAGAGAGAAAGAAAGAAAGTGAGCAAGCACCTGGTAGTGGTGGTGGTGCATGCTTTAATCCTAGCAGAGGCAGAGGGAGTTCTAGGCCAGCCTGGTTTACAACGTAAGTTCCTGGACAGCCAGGGGTGTTTACACAGAAAAACCCTGGAAGGGAGGGAGAGAGGGAAGAAGAGAGGGAGGGAGGGAGGGAGGGAGGGAGGGAAGAAAAGAAAGCCGGGAAGTTGTGGCACACACCTTTAATCCCAGCACTCAAGAGGGAGGCAGAGACAGGCAGATCTCTGAGTTCAAAGCCAATCTGGTCTACAGAGTGAGTTCTAGAGCAGCCAGGGCTACACAGAGAAACCCTGTCCTGGAAAAAAAAAAAAAAAGAAAAAGAGAAAGGAAGGAAGGAAGGAAGAAAGGGACAGAGAGGGAGAGAGAGGTGGAGAGAGAAGAGAGAGAACCTAAAACGGGATGAGTCTTTTCATTGTCTAATGGAGAATAAGAGCAAAGTGTGTGTGTGTGTGTTTGTGTGCACATGTGTGTACAAAATTGTGGAAGAATAACATTTTTCAAGTAACTTTAAAGGCCTATGACTTAAAACAAATTTAATGCCAGGTGTGGTAATACACACCTTTAGTCCTAGCACTCAGGTGATCTTTGAGTTTGAGGCCAGCCTGGTCTATACAGTGAGCTCCAACCAGGACTATGTACAGAGCCCTGTCTCAAAACCCAAAATAAAACAAAAAATTTAAACCCCACCATTTAGATGCATTTTATTTTACGTGTATGAGTGTTTTGTCTGCATGTATATGCACATGTGTACCTGATACTTATGAAGTTCAGAAGAGGATTCCTGAAATTAGACTTTTAGATGGTTGTAAGCCACCAAACCTGGGTCCAAGAGCAGCAAGCACTAACTGCTAAACCATCTCTCCAGTGTGTGAGACAGTTCAGTCACACAAAGCCCATACGTGTAAAAATCTAGAAACAGCCAAAATTAAGCAACAATGCTGTAGAAGAACAAAAAAAGCGTGTTGAGAAGAAACTTTGCTTGACTAAATTGAGAACTTTCATGCAAAACATAAACCTTTTCATTGGACAATGCTGCATCTTTGCTGATGAATACACTCTTGGGTGAGGTTCTTTTGTCAGGAGGTGCATCTGACTCATCTTCTCTTTCAGGAGACTTTGAGGAACCCAAACACTGAGGAGACTGAACGCCAGTGAGCTCACTGCAAATAATAAGACCAAAGAGAAAGAATGTCACACATGTGCCGCTCATACACTTAAAAAGTATGTTAAGAGGACAAAAAAAGTGATAAGGCTGGGTGCTCATGCTTATAAAGCCTGCAGCATTCAGTAAGGAAGCTAAAGCAAAAAGACTGATCAACCACAAATTTAGGCCAGTCTGAGCAACATAGTAAGTTCCATGCTAGCTGGGGGACAGAGTAAATGCTATCTGAAGAAAAGGTTAAAAAGAACAAAAAGTGACGGGGTCCTGCTATGTAGTCCAGGATGGCCTCAGACTTGTTAAGAAGCCCGTGTTGGCCTAGAACTCACACTCCCCCACCACAGCCTCTGGAGTGCTGGGCTAATAAGCACACATTACTATCTCTAACATAAACATGTTTTTGAAATGAAGGAGTCAGGTGGAATGCAATAATGCAGATCTGGATAGACTATTATACATTCATGCACATTTGTGTAAGTAAGAATTAAAATATGTAGTTCAGGGTAACCATAAGAATAAGGAATTTCCCTCCTCCAAAATGTACAGGGGTAGGGCTAGATAAATGGCTCACTGATTAAGAGTAAGTGGTTTTCATACATGGGTCCCAAGTTCATTCCTAGGACCCATATGGTCGTTCACAACCACTTGCAACTCCAGCTTCCAGAGATCTGACATCCCCCTCTGCCCTCCACAGGCAACTACACTCATATAAACATATACATATACATCATATACATATACAAAACATACATATATACATATATATGCATGCATATAGCAGTTAAATAAATAATAAATAAATAAAATAATTAATTAAAAATTTAAAGCTTTAGCTGGGCATGGTGATCCAGCACTTGGAGGAAGAGGCAGATAGATCTTTGAGTTCGAGGCCAGCCTGGTCTACACAATAAGTTCCAGGATAGCCAGCATCATACAGAGAAACCCTGTCTCAGAAAAAAAAAAAGAAAGAAAGAAAGAAAGAAAGAAAGAAAGAAAGAAAGAAAGAAAAAAAGAAAAGGCCAGCACATGAGCACACCTTTAATCCTACAACTAAGGAACAGAGGCAAATGAATGTCTGAGTTCAAGGCAGGGCAGATCCATATAGTAAGACCCTGTCTCCAAAAAAAAAAAAAAAATCAATAAATGAAGCTTTAAAAGTACAAAAGGGCCACCAAGATGGCTCAGCGGATAAAGCTGCTTGCCACCAAGCATTGGGAACTGAATTCAATTTCTAGAACCCACAGGGTGGAAGGATAGAACTCCCACAAGTTGTCCTCTGAGCTCTACACAAGTGTTGTGGCATGCACATAAAAACAATTAACTACATTTACTTATTTGTAAGCACAGAGGCTAGGGGTGCAAGTGCACTACTAAGGCACTTGCTTAGTATTCTCAGCCCTGGGCTCAAACCCTAAAACAAAGAAAGTAAGTTTCACTGAAAAAAATAAAAAAGATGCTAGGGACAAGAACCTACAGAAGGCAAAGTAGGTACCAATAACAGTGTAAGGTTCAATTGTGAAAAGCTAGGCTTTTGGACTGTGAAACTGACATGGGCCCCTGACTTTGTGAAAGTGGAGTAGCACTGGGGGGCAGGTGACTACTTCCCTGCAGGTACGGGATCTCAGGAAACACACAGGACAGCAGGAACCTGTTGTCCCCCCTCATAAACAGCCCTCACTTGTTAACAGGAATGGGGCACAAATGTGAACATTTCCTTAGATAGTAAAGTGGACACACAGGTTCTTGTAACCTGGGGGT
This sequence comes from Psammomys obesus, assembly GCF_907164565.1. Taxonomy (NCBI): domain Eukaryota; kingdom Metazoa; phylum Chordata; class Mammalia; order Rodentia; family Muridae; genus Psammomys; species Psammomys obesus. Next base: position 12,466,003 of record NW_026590062.1, on the reverse strand, counting down.
TACAGGAAAACACCACTATCTTTTCTACTTAATCACCCCCTTGGGCATGAGGCTCAGCTGGCAAAACAAGTTCACATTTAAATTATTGAAGTTAGTGAGGCAAAAAAAAAGGCCTTGAAGAAAAACCCTGACTGTAAGTTTGAATTTATTTGTACATTAAATTTAATATATGTGCATATATGTGGTGTAAACACACGCTGTCCTCTCAAAACTACCCAATGCAGACTTTCCCCTTATATACTTAAGGCTGTAGCTAGTGTACAGACCCTGCCCAAGCATGAACAAAACCCTTGTTTCAATTCCCAGCACCACACACACAAGATCTTGCTTACTAGGTACTGACAGATACTTTCTGATACCTGCAACCTTCCAAAGATCTTTAAAAATGACGTTTAATATGGCAACTTTTAATTTTGCATTTAACAGAATATCTGTATGGTTCTTAATGACTCAAGCTTTTGTAAAGGTCCAAATACCCTACATATTGTAAGTATTAGCAATTTTAATCATAAAGCCCTGTGAAAGTCAATGCAGTAAATGAAGTAAGCTCTCAGTATAGAAACTCCATCCTTTCTGTGCTCTGAAGAGCTATGCCTTACTTCACAATAGCAGGCATTATCACACTGCCACTCAGCCACAATAAGACAGCAATAAGATTCAGCAGCAATAAGACAAGGCTGAATAACTCAACATATACTAGTTGTCTTAGGAAAAAAGAAACAAGTTACTTTTATCAGTCTGCTAAACATCAATGCTCTGTCTTTCATATGATATTTAGAAACTAAGAAAGCCCAGGCAATGAAAAATTGGGAACAGGTGTGAACTGACAGAGGAACAGCATTGTGGGTATGTAGTATGTGCAGTGATCCTAGACAAACAGAAACTGTGAGATTCGGTCTATCCTGCAGTCTGGGCCTCAAAGGGTCAGTCTGTCAACTGTAAAGCATTCTGGGACAGGAATGCTCCAGAACAGCATTTCCACTCTGCACAGTGACCTGCTTGTTTGTTTTCTAACAAAACATCTTTGCCCAACTCATAACTGGTTTTGCTTTTAAGCAAAACCACTGCTTCAGAAGCTGCCCTCAGTGTGAACTCTCCACTGGAGTCTAGAATGTCTCCTTGCACAGACTACACTCTGAAGAAGAGCAAAAGGTTTGTGTTAAGTGGGGCTGCCGTTGCCAGTGCTTGCTCTCTAGCCATAGGCATGGATGTTACTGCAGCCCTTTCTGTGCCTGCTGCAGCTTATGCACCTGTGTTTACAGATGTGACCACCACTGACCTTGCTGAGGAATTATATTTTACCCTGCTGTCGGCTCCTGAACAAGTGCACAAGGTTTTGTGGCGAACAATGCGTTGCATTTTGGAAGGTTTGAAAATGTTCATCCACTCTACGTCAGTCATGTGCCCTGGAGCTTCGATGATGATGTTACTTGGGTGGCAGCACTTGGACTCATACAGGTCATTGTCATTTATACAGGCTTCATTTTGGGTGCAGCATGAGATTTCAGGTGGTTCTGCAGGGTCGTGGCAGTCACCATCCAGCTTTTCTGGCTGTTTGCAGGCAGAGCAGTTGGAAAGACCCAGAAAAACGTTGATGTCATGCCACTGCTTCTCATCGGGTATTGAGATGGATGTCTCTGAAAGCTGCTTCTCTTCCATCTGAAACTCCACTCCATTGCCTTTTGGTGATTTTGCATGAAGCCTGCATAGTTTAACTTTGCTTTCAGGTTCAGTCTTGATTTTTCCACCCAGAGACCAAGACTTTTGTTTCTCCAGTAAGTCTTTGGTAAATAGAGATGAGAGAGCAATTACACTTTTTTCCCCAAACGAAGTATTAACCTGTAGTTTCTTCTCTTTGCATGCATCACAACAGCTCTTGTCTGACCTATTGTGCTGAGTCAACGTGACCTCAAACTTTTGATCCTTAACCAATGACTTCTTATTTCTCTCTCTCTTAATATCGATTTTTGGGTAGTTATTGTCAAGGTCTGATAAGCACAAGTCTCTGCTACAGTGGCATTACAAAAAAAATAGAAGTTATAAGATAGACTTGATACTATCATCTACTAGTATTACCTTCCTGAAGCCTCATTAGTAGACCTAAATCCTAATAAAACCCACTAGTTTGACTTTCAGAGCCCAATTTCAGCCCCACCTCCTAACAGGAAATCTTTCTGAGCATCAAGCCTATGTTCCCTCCCCCTTTTCATCCCTTACTCATTGTGTTTACCATCAAAACAAGGCAACAAAGTCAAGACTATTACACAAATGCAGCTGGACCTCTTCCCATGCCTTCCTCTAAAGTTATTCCTAGCACGGATTCCATCTGTTTGATTTGAGATAGGTTCTCACATTGTATCCCAGGCTGACCTAGAAATTGTGATCTTCCTGAGTACAGGAAATACAGATATACACACTATGCCTGGCTTGTATTCACCAATTCTGATCCCTTAGAAAGTACAGCATTTCCTTCCCATGATGACATGAACCACTTCTTTTTTTTTAACTTTATACATAATTTATTGATTGATTTGGGGGGGGTAGGGAAAAATATGGAAGTCAGAGGCCAACTAATGGCAGCTGTTTCTCTCCTTCCACTATGTGGGGGCTAGGAATTGAACTCAGGTCTTCAGGCTTAGTGGTAAAGACCATTACTCGGGAGCCATCCCACCAGGCATGCATGAACCACTTCTTAGGAGCAAAACTCATTCAGTGTCTCCCAGTGTAGATGAAGTTCAAAGAGGAAAAAGACGTATGTCAAAAGACTTGAAAGAGAATACTGAACGGCTCTGGGGTCTACAGAGGCAGCAATAGAGGGGACACACAGCAACTGAGTGGCAACCGCTGCAGAGGGCATCAGGACAGAAGTGCAGCACAGCACAGTGAATCCTACTGCCAGCTACAGTTACAGACTCTCACACTCTGACCCTGCAACTACTAACTCCAGTTTTCCCAGGGAAAAGAGCTGGAGTCACCAGTCATGCCAATCTAGTTCAGACTTCATAGTTCTCTGCAGACTGGGGACTCTCCAATCCCTCCTCTTGTAAAGTACATTGGCTTTAGTTAGGCCTGCCAGCACAGGCCTGTAATCCCAGGAAAGACAAAGATTGTCATTAGTTTTAAGACCAGCGAGGACAACTTAGTGAGAATATATCACAAAAAACAAGAGAGAGAGAGAGAAACACCAGGTGTGGTAGCTCATGCCTTTAATCCCAGCAGGGGCAGGTGGATCTCTGAGAGTTAGAGGCCAACCTGGCCTATAGAGTTAGTTCCAGAACAGCCAAGGGTATAGGGAAAAGGGGGGAGGGGAGGGGAAGAGAGGAGGAAGAGGGAAAGATGGAGAGCAAGAGTGAGCAAGAGAGAGAGAGAGGAAGGAAGGAAGGAAGGAAGGAAGGAAGAAGGAAGGGAAAAAAGATGGACTTCAGCTGTATTTTCTTATTTTAGTTTGTTATCTTAATAATTAGTTTGTTCACTTTGTTAGCTGTGGCATTTTATCTGCATTGTCAAACCACTCTTTAAGTGTTTCAGTTTTACATCATCCCCACAATTCTTACCATAAGTGAGGGAAGGATGCCTCCTATTAACAGGCAAGCAAAGCAGAAGATCTGAGCTCCTGCTGTAGCTACTGATGCTACATTCTGCATTATTCTTTGAGGAGGGTACCAAGTCCCATAGATCATATTCCCTATGGTAAGCCCAGTGCCTAAGTACTGGGAATGTAGCATTAATGAAAGCCTGGCTATCTCTGTAGTGTCTACTGCAGTTCAGAGCCTTCTACCCACAGACATACAAACCTAGTCCATGATTTTATTGCTAGGTGACTAGTTGACATCTACAGATCACACCTACAATTCTAACATCATGTCCCCCATAGCACTAGGATTATCATAACCATTAGTGTACACCAATTTCTATCCTACTGTACAAGAAACAGCAGCAGATACTGGCTTACATCAAGTACAGAGTAAAACTGACCTAATGAGGAAGTAAAAATCAACACCAATATCATAAGTTAAGTTTACCTTACCTGCATTCCAGAACTTTTGATTCCTCCATCTTTGAGTTATGTATCTGTATTAATTCCTGAGAATTTTCTACATTGAAATTAAGAAACTGCAGGTCACTCTGTTGTTTTACATAAATCTGCCAGAGATATCAACAAATAAATACAATAAAAACAAAACCAAACTGAATTAACAGTTTGGTACTTTGAAATCCTACAACAGACCAGATGGTTTGCTTTGCTGTTTCTGTTTCCTATTCCCAGGATATTCCCACACATCTAGTCTCCTAATAACTAATTCCCACAGCCTAAATATGATGTATGTTTGATATAGTGAAGATCCAGGAGGCATCATTAACAAAATGAACAGGTGCTTGGTGATGGTGGCACTCAGGAGGCAGCAGCAGGCAAACCTCCGTGAGTTCCAGGCCAACCTGGTCTACAAAGCAAGCTCCAGGACTTCCAGGGCTACAAAGAGAAACCCTGTCTCAAAAACAAACAAACAATACACACACACACACACACACACACACACACACACACACACACACTAACCCCCACAAAATCAACAGGTAGACAGCTTCCTAATTCCCCAACCCTTCCCACCTGTGGTCACAGTGGACGGCTGGGACATACCTGTCTCAGACTGTGCAGCTCTGAATTTGTGCGATCTTGCTTTGACTTTGCAATATCAAGTAACTCATCTTTCCTCTTTTCTCTCTCAACTGTATAAGGACAAAAATGACTGGACATTTTTCATCAGCAATATCAACACACATTTTTCAGGTTCTAAAGATTTAACAAGTAACACTTTTGTTGTGGTTCTTAAACTTGAAAACTGTAGAATGACTGACTGGGAAGAACTTTAATCTGTGATTCTGACTGGATCCTTCATGAAACAAGAAAATGTAATTAATTCTAAGTCAAAAGGGATTTAAAATATATGCACATGCTTATAGGAAAACATACACACGCGCTCGTGTACACACGTACACACACACACACACACACACACAAATGAAAGCAAGCCAGGCACAGAAGCACACACCTGTAATCCCATCACTTGGGAGGCAGAGGTGAGAAACTCATATGAGACCCTGACTCAAAAAACAAAAACAAACATGATCCTCTTGAAGCCTCTAGACTATTGGAATTATGGTGTCCTACTACCCCTGGCTAAGTGTTCATTTTTATTTTTAAAAATTTAACCTTTTCAATTATATGTATGTGCACCACACACATGCCTTCAGAGCAGAAGAGAGCACCAGATCCCTTGGAATTGTACTTACAGACAATTGTGAGCTGTTAGCCACCATGTGGATGCTGGTAATTGAATCTGGGTTCTCTGGAAGAATATTCAGTGCTTTTAACTGCGGAGCCATCTCTCCAGGTCCAGGAATTTATTTTAAACTATCTGGGTTTGGTGATATGCACCTGTGATCCCAGATACTCCAGAGTCTGACCCAGGAAAATCATTTGAGTCAACAGTTGTAAAAAGAGGGCTGGAGAGATGGTTCAGTGGTTAGGAGTGCTGTCTGCTCTTCCAAGGGACCCAGGTTCAACTCCTAGCACCTACATGGCAGCTCACAACTGTCCATAAGCAGTTCCAGGTGGTCTGACACCTTCACACCAATGCACATAAAATAAAATTAATTATTAAAAAAAGAGTTGTAAAAAGCCTTAGCAACACAGAATACATTACAAAAATACAAAAAGGTATTTTATAAGATGGGAATATGACTCATTGGCAGAGTGCTTAATTAACACATTGAAGACCTTAGGTTTGATCCCTACCACCAGCATTGTAGAAAGAGTATATAGAAAGAAGATACTGTAAAGGTATAAAAACAAGGTACTACCTGCAAACACACATTAACAGTGTACATAAGAACTGATCTGAAACAGAACACCAACAGCACAGGCTCTAAGAGCAACAATCAATAAATGGGACCTCATGAAACTGAAAAGCTTCTGTAAAGCAAAGGACACTATCATCAAAACAAAACGCCTGCCTACAGATTGGGAAAGAATCTTCACTAACCCTTTATCTGACAGAGGACTAATATCGAGTATATACAAAGAACTAAAGAAGCTGAAAAGCAGCAAACCAAGTAATCCAATTAAAAAATGGGGAACAGAGCTAAACAGAGAATTCTCGATAGAGGAATATCGAATGGCAGAGAAACACTTAAAGAAATGCTCATCCTCATTAGCCATCAGGGAAATGCAAATCAAAACGACCCTGAGATATCACCTTACACCCATCAGAATGGCCAAAATGAAAAACTCAAGGGACAACACATGCTGGAGAGGTTGTGGAGAAAGGGGAACCCTCCTCCACTGCTGGTGGGAATGTAAACTGGTACAACCACTCTGGAAATCTATCTGGCGCTTTCTAAGACAATTAGGAATAGTGCTTCCTCAAGACCCAGCTATACCACTGCTAGGTATATACCCAAAGTTTGCTCAAGTACACAAAAGGGATATTTGCTCAACCATGTTTATAGAAGCTTTATTTGTAATAGCCAGAACCTGGAAACAACCCAGATGTCCATCAACGGAGGAATGGGTACAGAAATTGTGGTATTTTTACACAATGAAATACTACTCAGCAATCAAAAAGGAGGAAATCATGAAATTTGCAGGCAAATGGTGGGATCTAGAAAAGATCATCCTGAGTGAAATATCCCAGAAGGAGAAAGACAGACACAGTATATACTCACTTATATAGACCTTATAAGATATGATAAACATAATGAAATCTATATACCTAAAAAAGATAATCAAGAGAGCGGACATGGGGTAAGATTATCAATCCTCGTTTTGAAAGACAGATGGGATGCGCATTGAACATTGACAGGAATCTACTGAGCGCATTTGAAAAACTCTAACTAGCAGTGTTTTCAAAGCAAAGACTCATGACCAAACCTTTGGCAGAGTACAGGGAATCATAAGAAAGAAGGGGAGTTAGTCTGATGAGGAAAGGATAGGAGCTCCACAAGGACCAAATATATCTGGGCACAGGGTCTTTTCTGAGACTGACATGCAACCAAGGACCATGTATGAATATAACCTAGAACCTCTGCTCAGATGTAGCCTGTGGTAGCTCACTAACCAATTGGTTTCCCATAGTGAGGGGAACAAGGACTATTTCTAACAGGAACTCAATGACTGGCTCTTTGGCCTCCCCACCCCCCAAGGGAGGAGCAGTCCTGTTAGGCCACAGAGGAGAGCTTTGCAGTCAGTCCTGAAGATACCTGATAAAACAGGATCAGATGAATGGGGAGATCCCCCCTATCAGTGAACTTGGCAAGGGGCACGGTAGAGATGAGGGAAGGAGGGAGGGACTGGGAGGGAATAAGGGATCGGGACACGGCTGGGATACAGAGTTAATAAAATGTAACTGATAAGAAAAAAATAAAATTCAAAAAAAAAAAAGAACTGATCTGAAACCAGGTGGTGGTGGGGCACACCTTTAGTCCCAACATTTGGGAGGCAGAGGTAGAAGGATCTCTGAGTTTGAGGCCAGCCTGGTCTACAAAACAAGTTCTAGGTCAGCCAGGGCTACACAGAGAAACCCTGTCCTGAAAAACAAAAACAAAGAAAAATCAATACCAAGAAATAGAAATGTAATTCTTATTTGGTATCTGACTTAGATACTTAGTACATAGTACTTTAGTTACTTTCTGCTGCTGTGAAGAGACACCATGACCACAAAAACTTATAGAAAAAAGAGTTTATTGGGGGCTTACAATGTCAGAGTCCATGACCATCATGGTGGGGAGCATAGCGGCAATTGAGATCCTAGATCTTTATTTACAAGTAAGAGATAGAGAAAGCATTGCATAGATGGTTCAGTGGTTAGGGGTGCTTACAGCTCTTCCAGAGACAAAGCTCAGTTCCCAGCACCCATGTCACACAGTTCATACTTGCCTGTAACTCCAACCCCAGAGGATCTTATGCTGTCTTTTGGCCTCCAGAGCACACATCCACACAGACACAGACACACACACACACACACACACACACACACACACACACACACACACA
>NW_026590062.1:12408959-12456459 GCF_907164565.1 Psammomys obesus | reverse complement strand
CCAGCAACCATATGACAGATCACAACCATCTATAACTCCTGTTCCAGGGGATCTGATGACTCTTTGATACAGGCTCTTGTGTAATTCAGACTGACTTTGACTACCTTATGTAGCCAAGGTAGGCCTGGAGCTCCTGATCTTTTGCTTCTCTGTCTCAAGGACTGGGATTATAGGTATGTGCCACCATACCCAGATTAATACTGCATTTTAGAACAACCTCCTATTTCATCTGAAGCAATTCCAGCATAAATAGCCATACTTCTTCAGTCCAGACAGTAGTATACAAAGCTGTTGAGCTGAGGGATCAGAGTAGAGTGAGTCTTTATTTTTACAAGTTGGTTACAGAAACCAAAAAGGTATAGGTGTGCGAATCTCTGCCTGAGCACAAAACAGCATGGAGGAAGGTAGTCTGGGGTTTGAGTCTGGTTGAGGCTCTACCTTTTACTCACTGTAGCGTGAGGTAAGACTTAATGGGACAAGCCTCCATTCCTATAAGTCAAGACACACTAAAATCATCCTCTTTGCAAACTCCTTATGACCAATTGGTACAAAGAAATAAAACATGTCTCTAAGTTTATGTAAAGAACTTCAACAAGAGGATACAAATTTTTGAACTTCAAAGTAAACTTTAGAACAACTTCCAATATTGAATAAAATGTGTCAAGTTTCTGCCATAGTACTTCCATAGAACATTAAGCACATTAAGAACATAGCACATTAAGCCTTTTAAAATACTTTGTTACTTCACTCATTTTTGTTTCACTGAGTACTGAATCAGGGTCTAGTATATACTAGGTAGGCCCTCAGCTGCTGAGCTATATACATACACTCAATTCCTATTCCTTTACTTACTTCTGTATTTATTTGTACATGTACCCAGAGCCTTGAACATGGAGGCTAGGGCTTTACCACTGAGCTCATCCCCAGCCCTCACTTTTTTTCTTTTTAATATATGGTCTCACATAATCCAGGCTGGCCTTAAACAGAATGCTAACCTTGCATTCTTGATCCTTCTGGGATTACAAGTGTGTACCTATACCACCACACACATCTCTTGGTTTTTTTCATTGTTTTGTTGTTGTTGTTTTGTTTGTTTGAGACAGGGTCTTATTATGAAGCTTTGGCTTCTTGGAACTCACTATATAGACCAGGCTGGCCCCAAACTGACAGAGAACCACCTACTTCTGCCTGCTAGTATTAAAGATGTATGCCACTACACCTAGCTATACCTTAGTTTTTGTGAGGCTTGGGAATAAACTCAAGGTATAACAGGCAGGCACTCTACCCTAGCCCTCTGCATTCACTTTTATAATTAAAACATACAAAAACTGGCTGGGCAGTGCTGGCCCAACATTCAGGAGGCAGAGGCAAGAGGATCTCTGTGAGTTTGAGGCCAGCCTGGTATATGGAGTCCAGGACAGCCAGGACTACACAGAGAAACCCTGTCTCAAAAAACCAAACAACAACAAAAAAGTTATTTCCCAAATGGTTTATAGTTTTATTTAACAGGACTGGGTGTGATGGTACACACCTATACATCTCAGTTCGGGCCAATCTGGGAACTGGTGGTGTAAAGTAGCCTATAAACTAGACTGCATCCTCTGCCCTTCCCATGTATGTATATATGAGTGTATGCATATCTTAATATAATATGCAGGTGGTTGAAGGCTTGTATGACATTTACTTTTGGCATATACCTCAGAATACACTAGACAAAAGCAATCAGTGTCTTTGTAGCATTTGCTTAGTTCTGATTCTCTGTGGCATGTAAGTGTCTCAGCCTTAGTGGAATCACATACACTCTGATCCAACTGTAAAGTGACAGATACATTGTATATTTTGTTACACACAATACACAACTAAGACAGAAATCCTAGAAATAATGAACACAGTGACCTCTAGTGGTGAAACTGGCAGTCCTTAAAAAGGAGATTAAAATGGAAGATTCCATTGTATTTGAAAATTCTAAAGGTAATGCTGTGTTTTCCCTTTAAGCTATAGAAATTTATTCTCGTCTTAAAACGAGGGGGATTGAAGGCATGAATGACTGGATCAAAAATGCCCATCTAACTTTCTCTTTGAAAATTTCCCTCTAAATCTGTGATTTTCCTAACACAATGGCTTACCTGAGACCCTACGGAAACCTTGGTAGGCAGGGTTACAAGCTCAATGTGTCACAGTGAGAAGAGAGAGGACATCACCAGTGAAAACCTGAGGTGGGATGGGCAGGGGCAGTGCTGGGAACATGGTGCGTGATGGAAAAGACTGGGATGATTACACATGAAACTTATTAATGAGGAGAAGTCATGCCTAACTTTCTTACTTTGAGTTACATAAACAATAGCATGAGTGTTTTCCCAGCTTAGTAACTATAGGTAATTAATTTGCAAACTGAATGCTGAATTCCTAAAGGTTTTTAGCACTAGAGCTCAAGTCTAGTACTAGGTAAGTACTCTACACACCAGGTTATATACCAGCCTTTGAACTCCTAATTTTTTTCCATAAAATTCTTTTCAAATGATGTTACTTCTGATCCTTTGGCGCCTGCCTCCAAGCTCTGAGATTATGTTCTACGCCATCAGCTATGGCTACTATGGCTACTATATGTTCAGTAGCCATCAGCTACTGAACTCACAGCTTTGTGTATTGGGCAGGCATTCCACCAACTGAGCTACACTCCTACTCTGTGGTAAAAGTTCCAGCAGGAATATTGTCTTTTGTCGAGAAGCATAATGACCCACTCAAGCTGGATAAGTATGTAGCTCCACTTTACAGGAAGAAACAGCTATGTGGAGGGAGAATAAAAATGCTAAAACTCAGGCCCAGTCCCTTACTGATTCCTCAAAAGACGGGAAAATATGCAAAAGCCTATTTTGAGGGAGGTGTACATCCTTTAGCCTATGACACAAAGCTGAGGTTACAAACATGCAATTATTCAAATACTTCAATCTATTTCTTTTACCAGTAAAAATCAATTCGTCATGTAGACAACTCTTCTCTTGCTTGAGGCGAATGATCTCTTCTCGTTGTTCGTTGTTTTCTGTTGTCTTTTCACTTAGGTCCTCTTCAAAACAGAAGGAAGAAAAATCTTTTAAGTAAATACCAGCCTCCGAGGAAACACAGACACTACACAAAAGCTGCCTCCGAGGACTCTGTTGGGTCTACAGCCAGTACATGATGGGCCATTCACTATCTCTGGGCTGGCTGGTCTCATGGCTCTGGCCTGGCCTTTCTTGCTACAACCCAGGGCACAAAGAGCAATCTCTAACAATAAAAACTCCTATGTCGTTTCTTAGTAAGAAGCCCTCCCTGCTGCACTAAGGATGAAGCCCAAATTCATTACTGTAAACAGCAAAGGCCGCAGTGACACGGTCTTCCCAGTTCCCTACCACTCTCCCTCTTCTTTTCTCTTCTTTCTCTTTCTTTACCTGACTCTCTTTGGGATAAAAAAGAAATAACAGGGGTTTTGCTGCCCATTCTTGGTGAATAGCTTCTGAATCTCTTGGAATTTCCTGAGTGATGAGTATGTCATTCAAAGGGAGCCCTCAGGAAGCTGAGGCAAGAGGATCACAAATTCGAGGCTATCCTAAGGCTATGCTCCAACGCCATGTCTCCAAAATCAAACAAACCCAAATGAAACAAAAAAGAGACCCTTCCAGATACCACTCCAGTTAGCATCTGGAACCCCACCAGCAAGTCCTAGGGCTGGAACTTTCAGGCCTATTCACCAGCCTCCAAACTAAGGGAAGGCTGAAGACAGAGCACTGGAGACTGAGAGCCCCTGCTACACACGCATAGAAGGTTCAGGTAGCTCTGCACATGGAGCCACTTCCATCTGTAGCTCTAGAGTTTCTGTAGAAATGGCAAAGTGCTTCCCTGAGCTGTCTGAGCCTTCCAGCAAATCATAAAGGCAGCTCACGAGGTTGTAAAAACTCTAATTTACTGCCAATTGGTATGTAAGGCTCTGGCGGGATTTGGGACTGGTGTCTTAAATGGAAACAACCTAATGGGACATGAACCTATGGGATTTGTCACTAGCTCCAGGTACACAGATAACATCAAAAGCATTAAACTGACTTGAGTATGTACCCAACTGGTATAGGAGAAAGAGAGTTCCTTTTTCCAAGAGGGAAACAAACAAACAGACAAACCCAGAATGTCCTCACTTAAAATCCACTCTAGGCCTTCTGCATTTGCTTTTCCTATCTTATGCCTAGAAGGTTTTCAGTCAGGTTCTGGCTAGTTCTGTCTACAATGCAGTTACAGCTCAAATGCCAACTCTTCAAATTGACTTTCTCAGTCAACCTGGACTAAACAAGTTTCTCTCCCTTGCTCTCTGTTCTAATTCCCATTACCCTACTTTTAAAATGTTTAAATAAATACTGGGCTAATCAAATGCTCAAAATACGTAAATATTGACACAACAGACTTCTACTTGAACATTCTGCTTGGCTCACACACACTCAATAAACACTGATAAACCACAGTGTGTCATTGGTACTGTGCTAACTGAAGACAAGAGACACAGTCTGTTCCCACTACTGCCATGGGGCTTATGAAATGATGGCTTAGTTGACATTACAAATGGAGACAGGACTTATGACCATTGGTGAAGGCATGGTAAGGCCAAGATTATAAAATGCTGAGTCATTTACATTACATTGGTCAAGATAAAAATTTCAGATTTAGGAGGGTGAGGTTGACAGGTAGCCCAGGTTGGCCTTTCAAAAAGAAAAGATGGAGTTTAACCACAATTTTGTTATCTTACATCACAAAACTTGTGGCACTAATTCTATATACATGAAAAACAGACACTGCATGTTAGAATCTATAGGCAGGAATAAAATCTACTCTCAAAGTATAAGATTAAGGAAACTCTGATAAAAAAATAAATTTCCAAGACAATGTACTACTATATAAAATTGTATTTCCTTACCTTTCAGTTTATTGACTTCAATCCTAAGTGCCTTCAATTTCTGCTTGTAATCTTGTTTTTCTTTCACAATACAAGTCTCTGCCACCTTAGCGTCACGTAAAGCATGCTCTAACAATTTAAATTTACCCGAACAGTCTGAAATGTGATTGACTGCCTCAATAATATCTTTGTCCTAAAAACCAAGAGGAAAGCTGTTAGCTAGATTTTAAATTTCAACTAATCAGTGAGGTTGTTCTTACTTAGACTGTATTCTGCAGCAAGTTCCTATCTAAATGCCTTTCAGGTTAACTCAGTTGCTGTAACTCTATGCTAGCACCAAGTGACAAAGGAGTCAGCAGACAGAAAAATAAATTCTTATCTGACCATGGCACTGACGCAACCACTTCAGTTTAGTTGGCTGCCCTGGAAAACTACCTGCTGCAATGACACCTTACTTTTTACCAAACTTACTTTTGAAAAGTTGAAAAACAGACAATTTTCTTTTAAGACAAAGTCTCTTTACATAGCCCTGGATGTACTGAACTCAATATAGTAACTGGGCTGGCTTCAAACTCATGGAGATCCACCTGCCTCTGCCTCTTAACACTGGGATTAAAGGCGTGTGCCACCACATCCAGCAAGAACCAGACAATTTCATAGCCAGGCTAGAGTGTTCAGCAAGTGGTGAGTTGGCAGCTCTTTGATGAGGATGTTATTCTCTGGATCACAGTTAAGTCCTGTGAGGGAGAAATCTACTTGCTGAAAGACAATTCTAATCATAATTAATGTATAACCGTAAGTGGGGGGAAGTAGCTGTTGGAGGTTGGTCTGGTACCCTGTGTACTCAGATGCTGAATTCTGGGTTCTGACATCTGGTTGCAGTTTGGATGTGGGCATTGTCATGTTCAATGATCAATGTTGTATAAGCTTTGCTCCCCAATTATCTCTGATTGGTTAATAAAGATGCGGACACCCTATAGCTGGGTGAGAGAGGCCATTAGGTGGAACTTCTGTGCCCAGTTACTGGGTCTCAGGTAGGGACCATGAGAGAAGAGGTAGAGAAAGGACGTGACCATGAATGGGGCTGAAACAGCCCAGGCAGGACGAAGATGGCAAGTAACTTGGGGCACATGGCTGGGAAATAGCAAAACTAGCATAGTGAGTTAAAATAGATCATATCTGCCTAGTTATAGAGCCTAACCTTATTAATAAATCTATTAATAAATCTCTGTGTCATTTATTTGGGAGCTAGAGCAGGAAAATAGAAAAGGCCCCCCAAACTATAACTTATCTTTTCAGGTAGCTCAGTGGTAGAGCACTTGCCTAGCATGTGTGAGGTCCCAGGTTCAAGCCTCGGTCTAGGGACACTTGCTGAAATACCATGATTAACAGGTGTGCCTTGCTGAGCACAACCACTGCTACACCACCACCACACATGCTTTCTGGAAAAAAACCATATAAACTCAGAGGACTTATGGGGAGATAAAAGATTGGGGTGAACCATTCAATAGCCAGTGAAGACTGGGCATGGTGGCATACAACTGAAAGCTCAGCATTCTGGAGACTAAAGGAGAAGGAGCAATGAGTCCTAGGCCAGCGTGGGCCACATTAAGTTTCAGTCCAGCAGACAAAACAAAATGCAATCAAAACCAGAGGAGGGCCTAAGGATGTAGCTCAGTAATGGTAGAGTGTGCATGCTTTCTTATTAGAAAGACAGAAGCAGGAACTCCTAAGCTCCTTGTTTAAGGCTGACAGAGACAGAAGGAGTTGTCTCTCTTGTCACTGGTTTAACTGTTTACTATTTTTAAACTGGTCTGATCACAAACTTTTGTTGTTTGTATGATTGTTTTGTTAAATAAAAAAGATTTGTTTATTAATGGTGCTGGGGACTGAACCCAGGGCCTTTTGTTTGCTAGGTAAGCACTCTACCACTGAGCTACAAAAATCAAAACCAGAGGAGGGGCTAAGAATGTTTGTCAGCTGCCAGTTTACCTCTTTGGTTTGTTTGTTTGTTTGTTTGTTTGTTTTTTAAGATTTCTTTATTTGGGCTGGAGAGATGGCTCAGCGGTTATGACACTGGCTGTTCTTCCAGAGGACATGGGTTCAATTCCTAGCACCCATATGGCAGCTCACAACTGTCTGTAACTCCAGCTCCAGGGCTTCTGACACCCTCACACAGACATACATTCAGGCAGAACATCAATTTACATAAAATAAAAAAAATTTAAATTAAAAAAAGATTTATTTTATGTATATGAGTGCCCTAGCTGCATGTACACCCACCTGTCAGAAAAGGGAATCAGATCCTATTATAGGTGATTTTTGAGCCACCATGTGGTTGCTGGGAATTGACCTCAGGTCATCTGAATGAGCAGACAGTGCTCTTAACCACTGAGCCAGCTCTCCAGATACCCCCCCCCCTTTTTTTTTGTTTGTTTGTTTTTCAAGACAGGATTTCTCTGTGCATCCTTGGCTGTCCTGGACTCGATCTGTAGACCAGGCTGACCTGGAACTCACAGAGATCTGCTTGCTTCTACTTCCCAAGTGCTGGGATTAAAGGCTTATGCCACCATCACCCAGCTTACTTGTTTTAATAAAAGACTAACAAGCATCTAATAGTCACTATCTTCAGGAGACCTACAGCAGAAAACAGATTTACTGAGGTGAAGTACAGTAGTTTTGGGAGTACCATGTGAACCTCTTTCTTTCATTTTTGGAAGAAAAAGACAAAATGAGTAATGCTGGCAGCTCTGTTTCTAGGCTAAGGACTCAGGGTAAGATGGAGTGTGTGGGTGAGCTCTGCGAGCTAAGAGGTGTAGTGTTTCAGTTACCTTTAGCTTTATCATGGTAGTGAGAGCCTGCTCTCTAGCTTGCAATTGTCCTACCTGAGCAGAAAGTTCCACTAATGTGCTGCTGAGATTTTCGTTTCTAGCCTACAAAGGAACAACACAGAAAATACTTATTGAGTCTGTCAACCCTTCCTTGATGCTACTAACCACAAACACTCCTTTTTCTATTTTTTAAATTTAATATTTTTAATGAACAAAGTGGGCTAAGTAAGCAATCATCAAGAAGGAATGCAAATACCTATTTCTCTATAACGCCAGCTCCCTCTAAAAACTTAACAATTGTTCTAACACTACTGATTTATATAGGTTATGTTTATAAATATTTCTTTTATTTTTTAAGTAAAATTTTATTTTAATTAACTCACAAATAAAACATCACACAGCTGGTTTAAGGAAGCCACTAAAAAAAAATCCACCCAGTCCCAAATTCTATGCCTTCTCTGACCACAGTTAGGAGAAAGATAATGAACTAATGAAAACTGGATTTCTATTAAAGGAAATAGCCTTAGTGAATTCTGTCCATCTTTTTTGAGACAGGATTTCTCTGTGTAGCCTTGGCTGTCCTAGAACTCACTCTGTAGACCAGGCTGGCCTCACAGAGATCTGCCTGCCTTTGCCTCCCGAGTGCTGGGATTAGAGGCGTGCACCACCACACCTGGCTACACATCTTTTTTAACATCTAGACTAAAAGAACTTTACACTGGGTTCGGCTCAATATGCAAATATACATTTGCCCCAATTCTCATATAGAAAGTAAAACACAAAAAAGTGAGCCATTACATAAACTGGACTTGGGGTGATAATGAAGTGTCTATATGCATTTACAACAAATAGACCATCATGATGCAGGGCCTCAGAAGTGGGGGAGGCTGTGTGTGTGCATATAGCAGATATGAAAACTCTGTATTTTCCACTCAATTTTGCTGTGACCCTAAAACTGCTCTAAAATATAAAGCTTAGCTGAGCATAGTGACATGAACTGTAATTAGAATATTCAGAAGGCTGAGGCAGAAGGATTAAAAGTTTGAGACCAAGCTGGGCGTGGTGGCACATGCCTGTAATCCCAGCACTTAGGAAGGCAGAGGCAGGTGGAACATGTGAGTTCAAGGCCAGCCTGGTCTACAAATCAAGTCCAGGACAGCCAAGGCTACACAGAGAAACCCTGTCTCGAAAAACAAAACAAAACAAAAAGTTTGAGATCAGTCTGGGCTACATAATAAGACTATTTTAAATAACTAAATAACAAAGACATAAAATACTGAAAACTAGGTCTTACCAATTTTACCCCAAATATGTTACTATGTTCATGTCTGGTTACCACGTTTATATGCATTTGGTGTGGGTGTGTTTATCACATCAGACAGACTTAGGTTAATCTCAGTACTTCAGAGGGACTGCAGGTGCAACACTAACTAGAGGAGACTTACGGAGGCATGTTTCAAAATCAAAATTTAAAAATTAAAAATTAAAAAAAATATGAAAATATAAAGCATTTCCATCTTCAAAGCCCTGGATTTAATCTTCACTGGAAAGGGGAAGAGAAAGTGAAGGGAAAGGAAGGAAGGATAGGAGAAGAATTCATAATCTAGAAAGCCAAATTTGAAGCTACCAAAACTTAAAGGTTCTTATTTCAGACTTGGAGAAAGATTTTCTGAAGTAACCCATTCCTGGTAAAATGGACAGGGCTTCTAAACCAAACAGCAAAACGGTCCTTTATGGACCGTGATGAAACTTCACTTCCAGAACAGAACAGTGCTCTGCAGCTAGCCAGAAAGCATGGAGAACACAAAGTTAAGATGGACAGAACACACACTACACACTTCCACACACACACACACATACACGCACATCCATTTTTAATGGTGACATTTAAAGTTAATTTTTCTATAACTGAAACCCAGAATTTGGACTAATGAAGTTCATCACAAATTGAAAGCAACCTCAAGGTCTTCTGAGAGAAGGGCAGAGTGTGTAGCTTTTTGAGCCATTTCCTGAAGCTGTTGCTGAGTCTTCTGAAGAGCTGTCTGACATTCTGTTTGATTGGATTCAAGGATCTTGACCTTTTTCATGAGTGACTTGATTATGTCGGTTCTTTTTTGCAGCTCACCTGAGAGAAATTTCAACCACTGTGTCTGTACTGAGATGTAACAGGCAGCATTTTCAAAATCAGTGATTATAAAGTAAAGGCGTGTTAAACATCTTAAAAACATTTTACTGTGAAATGCACAATACCATATGTATTCCAGAAGTAGACACTGGCACCAACTCAGAAGTCATCTGCCTAAAAGAATCTCTCTTAATTTCCACTTTCCAAGCCACTGCCCTCATCTTAGAATAACCACTTTCTTGCTTCCCACCCACTCCTCATGGTAAGGATGGTATGCCAGACATCTGCCCACCAATGAGCTACACTCCAGGGCAACATCTTGCTTCTACTGTTCTTATTCTCCTATGTCTGAATCCACCCGCAAAGCATAATCTGAGCCATATACAGATGGAATTATACTCAAGAGTTTGTCTCCTCACTTGTAGGATCCTGTGTTTATCACTAACACTGCTATGTGGCAGCCTATTAAATTATAACACCAACATGCATATATCTGCTCTGCTACTAGTAATTATCTAGGTTGTGTCCACTTTGCACTGTTAAACAGTGCTGCTCTGAATGCACACTCAAATGTGTCTTGGGGCATATCTGCTTTGCTACTCAAAATGTGGTCCTTGAACCTACAACACTGGCATCATTGGGGATACTGCTAGAAATGCACACTCCTAACTCAGGCATGGCAGTGCATATGTGTAACCCAAGGAGCCCAGTACTAGACAGGTGAAGACAGTAAGATTAGGAGCTCAAGATCATCCTTTGCGACAGCAAGTTCAAATTCAGCCTGAACCATGGAATACCCTGGATCAAAATTTAAAAATAAATAAGTAAAAAACAAAGTGCAGAAGAGATGACTCAGCAGTTAGGATCTTATACTGCTCTTGCTGAGGACTCACGTTTGATTCCTAGTCCCTGTACTCTGCAGCTCACAAGTGCCTGTAACTCCAGCTCCAGGGGATCAGACTCTGTCACCAGCACTCTCTCAGGCACCAGCACTCACTCATGTGCACATATGCACACACACATCCCACATAATAAAAAGTAAATAAAGGCTGGAGAGATGCTTCAGTGCTTAAGAGCACTTGTTGCTCTTGCAGACTTAGACTTGGTTCCCAATACCCATATGGCAGCTCACAACTCCCTGTATTTCCAGTTCCCGGAGATCTAACACCCTCTCCTAGACTCTGAGGGCACATATATGATGCATGTATATAAATCCAGGCTAAGTACCTACACATATAAAATAAAAATAATAAATTAATCTATTTTAAAAATAAATGAAAACTGGGCATGGTGGCACACGCCTATTATACCAGCACTCAGGAGTCAAAGGTAGGTGGATTTCTGTGAATTCAAGGCCAGCCTGATCTATAAAGCTAGTCCGGGGCTACACAGAGAAACCCTGTCTCAAAAAACAAAACAATAAAAAATAAGAGATTGCTGAGCACAGTGGCTCATACTTTAATCCCAGTGCTTAAGGCACAGTATCTCTCTCTACCTGTCAAGATCTCTGTGAGTTCCAGGCCAGCCTAGGCTACAAAGTGAGTTACAGGACAGCCAGGGCTACACAGAGAAACTCTGCCTCAAAAATAAATAAATAAATAAATAAATAAATAAATAAATAAATAAATAAATGAATGAATGAATAAATGGAACAAAAATAAAAACAACAACAAAAAAAGAGGTTAGAGAAATGGTTCAGTGATTAATAGCACTGGATGCTCTTTTTGATGACCAAAGTTCAAGTCCCATTACCCACATGGTGGCTTACAATCTTAACTCCAGTCCCAGGAGATCCAGTGTCCTCTTCTGGTCTCTCAACACACTTCATGCATGTAGTGTATAGACAAACATGACGGCAAAAAAACCCATAGACATAAATTTAAAAAAAAAAATTTTAAATAGAAAAGGCAGCGGTGGTGCACACCTTTAATCCCAAACACTCTGGAGGCAGAGGCAGGCGGATCTCTGTGAGTTCCAGGACAGGAAAATAACAGAATAAAACCAAAGAAGACTCTTAATCCTAAATCTATTATATCAGAAACTACTTCTGTGTGTGTGTGGTGGGGGGTGTTTGCTGGGGATGGAAGCCAGGACTTTAAGAATGTTAAGCATATTTTCCCAATGAGTCATTTTCTTCAGCCCACAATCTGCATTTAGTAAGTTCTTATGGCAACTCAAGTGAGAATTCCTGGAGGTGGAAAGGCTGGGCCATGCTAGAACATCTTCCGGGCTTTGGATCCTTTCTTACAGATATATAAGTCTTCAACTTTACTAGTTACTGTGAAATGATTTCCCCAAGTATCTGGCAACTTATTTCCATCAGCAGCATTAGCCTTCCTATGGCTGTCTTCCCATACATGTGCTAAGAAGGCCTGAGCTTCCATGGCTTCCAAGGTCAGAAAACAAGAGACAGATGTTACAGCTGTAGAGCTGGCTCCCTTTACCAACACCTGACAGCCAGTCTAGCGAACATTAAGTAATCTGTAATTATGGTTTAACTTCTGTTTCCCTAATGACTAATGAGAATGAGAACCTCATTAAATTTTCCTCTTTCCATGAAGAACTTATCAAGTCCTGCTCCTGTATGTGGTACTAAAGACTAAAAAAGCCCTCTGCATGCTAGAAAAGCACCTCCTCTATTCTGCATACTCAAGGCCAGATCTCATTTACTTCAAAAACTAGATACTGGTGGCTACATACAATGTGTATTATTTAAGAAGCACCTTAGCTGGGCACAGTGGCGCACACCTGAAGTCCCAGCACTTGGGGAGGCAGAGGCAGGCGGATCTCGGTGAGTCTGAGACCAGGCCAGTCTACAAAGTAAGTTCCAGGACAGCCAGGGCTGTTACACAGGCGAAGCCCTATCTCAAAAACAACAAAGAAAGGGTCTCACTGGTATCCCTGTCTGTCCTGGCACCCACTCTGTAGACCTGGCTTTGAACTCACATAGATCCACCTGCTTCTACTTCCTCAGTGCTGAGAATAAAGGTGTGTGCCACCACATCTGGCTCTTTATGCTACTTAAAAAATTTTAATTACATTTACTGTGTTTGTGCATGTGCTTGTGCACATATATAACAGTGCCTGTGAAGGTCAGAGGGCAACTTGTGAAAACTGGTTCTCTCCTACCATCAGGCTCTTGGGCATTGAACTAAGGTCCTCAGGCCTAGCAGCAAGTGCCTCTACCCACTAAGCCAACCTGTGGGCCCTATTTATATTATTTTTAGTAAGCCATCTTTAACCACACACACTCAAGTATATATATATATATATACTTATATATACACACACACACACACACACATACATACATACATAAATATGTACACACATATATATAAATATATACACATATATATGTATACATACACACATATAGGATTTGTATTTTTGCTTTATTTTATTTGAAATTTTTGAGACAAGGTCTCATGAACCTCAGGCCGGCTTCAAATTTACTGTATAGCCAAGGATGACCTTGAACTTCTGGTCATCTGACCTCTACTGACCAGACTGGTTTTATATGGTGCTTAGGTAGAACCCAATGCTTCATTCATGCTAAGCAAACACTCTCAACTGAGCTATGCTCTCAGCACTATTTTACAATTTTTTTGAAATTATATTTAGGGAACAGAGCAATGGCACAGTAGTTAAGAGACCTGCTGCTCTTCTAGAGGACCCAGGCTCAATTCCCAGCATAATGGTTTCATAAGCGCCTGTACCTTTAGTCCCAGAGGGAACTCATCACCCTTTTCTGACCTCCTCTGTCATTACATGCATGTGGTGAGCAGACATACATACACATAAAGTATTTTTTAATTATTTATTTATATATGTGACAAGGCTGTGTGTTATAAAAACCAACAGATAATTTGTGAGAGTCAACTCTTTCCACTGTGAAGGTACTAGAGACTGAAATTAGGTTAGGCTTAGCTAGAAATACCTTTACCTGCTCAACCATCATGCTATGCCCTCTCTATGCTTTTTTGCTGTTTGTTTTTGGTTTTTTGAGACAGGGTTTCTCTGTGTAGCTTTGGCTGTCCTGGACTCACTCTGTAGACCAGGCTGGCCTCACAGAGATCTGCCTGCCTCTGCCTCCCACAATGCTGTGATTACAGGGGTGCACCATTGTGCCCGGCTCCCCTCTGTGTGTTAAACAACGATTGTGGTGACCCAGGGCTCTGAGCATTCCCTAAGCACTGGGTTACACCCGCAGCCGTCACTCATGTTAACGCTGTGTTTAACTGTAGTTCTGGCCAGCACTTTTCCTGTATTTGAGCTCTGCCTCTCTTATGTCTGTACATTTGAGGTGACTGTTTATAAAGTCTCCCATCGTCAGAAGGACAGAGTTCCTGGATATCAGGAGCCATATTCTTTACCTCTTCCTAATGAGCCCTTTCAGTGTGTCAGCACACAGGCATATACAACAGACGGAGCTACCTGTTTCTGACCTTCTAATTTGCTGCAACGTTCCTCCAAAGTCAACACTTTCTGCCGATCCTCTTCCCATGAAAGAAGTTGTCTCTGATGCACTGCAACCATATCATTGAGCTCTTTATCTCGATCTTTCAGTTCTCCAATGAGCAACTGCAGCTCCTTCCTTTGTTTCTCAATAGTGGAATTATCAACTTCTGATCCGATGTTCTAAACATGGAAGGTGATTCTGAATCAAGATAAAGCCAATACCACACATTGGCCACAATACACTTTCCAAATAACTATATTCTTTTGTGGCCAACTCTGAATTGTGAAGTTGAGTTTTATCCTCTTTTAAGAACAACACATAGTTATACATGTTTAAAGCAAGTTTAAACCTACCACCCAGGCTGCCTCATACCACATCTTCCATCACACCACACGTTCTTAAAGAGTAGGGCCATTCCAAAACTGGCTACACCACAATACACTCATCTTCTGCTTTGGCCCTCCCCACCCTTTTGCTGTCAATCTTCCTGTTCTGGTCAATAATGCTATTTCCTACCCTGCCCTTCTGTGTATTCCATCACACATACACGCACACACACCTGCAGACACGTGTGTGTGTGTGTGTGTGTGTGTGTGTGTGTGTGTGTGTGGTGCTGGAGCTCAAACCCAGAGCATTAATGAGCATGTGATTTAACTGAGATGTACTCCCAATCCTTGACCTAGAAATTTTGGAGAAATCAAGGAAAGGTAAATATGAACCAATTATTTTTTTAACAATATTATAATCAATTCTTATCAAAGAATGGAAATTTTAATCTATAAGAAAATAGTTAAGCTACATGTGATGGTATGTCTTTAAGTCTCAGCACTCCAGAGGTAGAGAGAGGTGGATCTCTATGAGTTCAAGGCCAGTTTAGTCTATATATCAAGTTCCAAGCCAACCAGAACTACATAGTTAGACTTTGTGGCAATAACAACAAAAATGAAGAAAGAAAGAAAAGAAAAAAAAAAAGAAAAGAAAGAAAGGAAAAAAATTAAATTCTAAATATTAACAGACACATTACTGAAATACACTCATTCTATCAAAGGCAATTTAATATTGTTGCTTGTCCAAACTCAACATATCTAATTAAAAACAAGGGCAGAGACAATCCGGAGGACTTTGATTCTTAGTACTCACATAGCAGCTCAAAACTGTCTGTACCTTCAGTTCCAAGGGATCTGATGCCCTCTTCAGGACTCCTCGGGCACCAGGCACACACATGATGTACAGATACACATGCAGGCAAAACACCCATACAAATAAAATTAAAAATACACAAATATTAAAAGGGGTACGATGGCTCAGCAAATAAAGCTGCCTGCCCTACAGCCTGGCATTCTGAGTTCAATGCCCAGAACCAAGGAAAAGTTGGAGAGAGAGAACCAACCACCTCCACAAAGCTGTCCTCTGGCCTTCACGTATGCACTTGTGCTACATCCACACGTCATATGCACACTCATATTTTTAGATAGGCCACGCATGGTGGTGCTTATCAACACAAGGATGATCTATAATCTTTCTTGGTTATTATTATTTTGTTTTGTTTTGTTTTTTTCAAGACAGGGTATCTCCCTATAGCCTTGGCTGTCCTGGACACGCTTTGTAGACCAGGATGATCTTGAACTCACAGAGATCTGCCTTCCTCTTCCTCCCCCAGTGCTGGGATTACAGGTGTGCACCACTGCACCCAGCGTTTGAGTTTTCAAGAGTATTTCGCTGTATAGCCCTGGCTGTTCTGGAACTTGATCTGCAGAGCAGGCTGGCCTCAATTCAACTTTAATCCTCTGCAGGGATTAAAGACATGCACCATACCTGGCTAACCATTTTAAAGTCCTGTGTATGGCAGATCCTATCAACCTGAATCCAGAGTTGGCCATTTGATGGTTCTATAACTTTAATCAAGTTACTTAGCACCTCTCAGCCTTAGTTTCTTGACCTGTAAAATGGAAACAACAGTTCTCTAAGGGATTTGCACATGTTTAGGCAAATATGCTATCACTGAGCAATATTCTTAACCAACTACTGGGCCATCACTCCAGTTCCCACAGCCTTTAATTACAGCTTTTATTTTTTTCTTTTAAAGATTTATTTATTGTATATACAAAGTGTGTTTGCATGTACACCTGCACGCCAGAAGAGGGCACCTGACTTCATTTTTGATGTTTGGGAGCCACCATGTGGTTGCTGGGAATTGAACTCATGACCTCTGGAAGAGTAACCAGTGCTCTTAACCTATGAGCCATCTCTCCACAGCCCCCTCCCATAGCCTTTAAAAAAATATCTTTTGAGATGTAGTCTCAATAAATTGCCCTGCACTTGGGCTCACTCTGTGGCCTTGAAATTTCCAGCCTCCAAAGTATCTGGGATTACAGGCCTGTGGCTTTTTAAGTACCTGGCATATAATAATCCCTTAACATTAACTGGTGTTATTATTATTACTATTATTTACAATTAGACAGGGACTTGTTTTGCAGCCCTGGCTGACCTTAAACTTACAGAAATATGCCTTTACTTCCGAAGTACTTTCTGGCTTAATTCATATGTATGTGTATAGGTAAGAGGACAACTTTCAGGAGTTGGCTCTCGCCTTCTGCCATATGGATTCCAGGGACAGAACACAAATCATCAGGCCAGCTTCATGAAATCTTTACCCATTGAGCCATCCCACTGGCTCAATATTAGCTGCTATTAAGTTGTACTATATACCATATGATACAGAATTATGTTCTGCTTTTGTGTATGTAAAGTGGGGATTGAACTTGCCTCATGTGTGCTAGGCAACTCTACCACCAAGCTAAGCCTAGCCCCAAAGTCCTAAGTTAACGACAGTAATTAAAGCTGGGATATGGTGGCTCATACCTATATTCTCAGAACTCGGAAGGCAGAGGCAGGAAGATGGGGGTGGGAGTGATGCCAATATGGTCTACACAGGGCATGTTGTGCAGTACAAGTTCACAGGAGATTCATGTATAGGATTACACTTTTTTGAAGAAGATTTATAGAGAATGATTTATAGTTACCTACTGGTAACCAAACACACATTCAAAAGAACTTGTAATTCCAAGTCACAATACCTGAATTCCAGTCTATAGGAATGGGCAGCAAGGGGCACGGAGCTCAGTGGAGGAAACAGGCAATACACCAAGCATACAAAACGTGGTCATGTCATTCTACACTCATGCATGAACGCAAATCTTGGGCAAATTAACTTTCAAGACTGTCAAAGAAAGTCCATCCATTCGCTAGGCTACTGTTAAACAAACGAGGAGGGCAACGTCCCTGTCAACGTTCAACAGCAATGCGCTGGTGCTCGCGCCTCGTCGCTGGGCCCCGGGTTTTGCTAGGCCGAGGAAACGACCCCTTCGTTCCCTCTCTGCACCGTCTCCCGGGGCACCGGCGCTCACCTGGCGCCGGACGAAGAGGGCCGACGAGAGGTTCATGGGTGATGCCCCCGCCCCGAGAGAGGGTCGGTGCCAGCAGCGCGTCACCTCAGAAACGCCATCGGCGGCGCCTGGCCGCAGGGGCGGTGGCAAGGCCGCAGCCCCGGACACCACGCCCTCAAGGCCACGCATGCGCACCCAAACCGCCCGACCACACTGGGGCGTCGCTCAGGAGGACGCTTCAAGTCTCGCGAGATTTGCGACCTGAGAACTTAAACCGGCTTTTCCATGCGCAAGGCTTCGGCACACCAAAGGTCTCCAGAGAAGCGTTGCAGCAGGAAAGACAAGTGAATTAAAAGCCGTTTCTAGGTCTCACTGGCCCTGGTTCACTTGCTTTGTGGCTTTCCTTAACTCAGCCAGGGGGTGAGCTGTTTGCCTTCCTGTGAATACTTGGCTTGAAAGGGCGTAGCTCTCGGGAGTACTCAAAAGATCACTCAAGAGCGAAGGATCTATGCACCAGTCATCCATCTGCTCTTAACAGTGATGAGAACCGTGACATTCTATAACAATATTCACCATATTAATGCTGGATCCCGAGGCTGAGGAGGAAAGACCGGAGTCCTAGGGGGGCTATTTTTATGTTTGTACACTCTGCATGACTTGCGAGGAAAACTTAACGCTAGACAGGCTGGCCAGCCATCCTCCTGCCAGGGTCCCAGCTCTAGCATTACAAATGCAGGCGACAGGCACCGGCTATTTTGTTTTACGGGTGTTGGGGATCGGAGGAGGGCAAGCAGAATGGCCCTGGACCCTAAAGTGATTTCCACCCAGGTCTGACCACCTTAGAGTTATCCTAGGGATCCACACCAGGAGAGAATTCAAAGTTGTTCTCTCTCTGCACATAAGCAGACACACCAAAATAAATGAGTAAATTTAAAATTAATTACGTGTGCTGGGGATCAAAATCCCTGTCTTCATCCCTGAAACAAACGCTTTACCACATACATACATACACACCAAATAAATAACGTAACAAATTAAACAAACAAAAAAACTAGTCCGGTAGTGGTCATACCTTTAATTCCAGCACTCAGGAGTCAGAGGCAGGCTGATCTCTGTAAATTATAGAGGCCAGCCTGGTTTACAGAGAGTTCCAGGACAGCCAGGGCTACACAGAGAAACTCTTGTAAAACCAAACCAAAAGAAAATTTGATTGTGACAATTAAGAATTAAAGTCAATCTCTGAACTACAGGGTACGTTAAATTTCAAGAGAAAGGGAAAGTCAAGTTATCAATAAGGGCAATTTCAACCCTTCATTTTCTGGCAGTAACATCTGTTGGTGGCTACATAAGGATTGAAAATGCATTTTTTTCAAGAACTGTTTGGAGGCTGAAGAGGTGGCTCCATGG
Source organism: Psammomys obesus (assembly GCF_907164565.1). Classification (NCBI taxonomy): domain Eukaryota; kingdom Metazoa; phylum Chordata; class Mammalia; order Rodentia; family Muridae; genus Psammomys; species Psammomys obesus. The sequence continues at coordinate 12,437,333 of NW_026590062.1, read as the reverse complement.
CTAAGGGTGCTTGCTCCTCTAGCAGAGGACCCAAGTTCCATTCCCAGCATGAAAATGGGTGGCTCACAGCCACCTTTACCTTCAGCTCCAAGGACCTCTACAGGTTCTGGCATCTGTGGGAACACTACCCACGGGGGCATGGTCCGTGGACATTAAAGTGTCTTTTACATGAACACCATGTTTCTATACATGAGGATCTTACAGCACACCAAGAAATTACAGTGCGTATGCCAAATAGCTATGACTAGTGCAGGAATAGCCAACTATTCCTACTTAACAAAATTCAGTTAGTGAAGAATCTCATTGTTAACTTTACATCTTTATTACATATTTTCCTAAGACTTTCAAACAAACTAAAAGCACTCTTTCATTCAAGAAAGGATGTTTTTGCATGGTAATTAACAATTTCGTGAATTCTACATTCTTAAAAGTATTGACAGCAACTTGTGTTTGTGATGCTATGGGCATGCGAGACAAGCAGTCTTTGCGCGGCCCAGCTATATATATATCCCCACCTACAGCAATTAAAAGACTTTTCACATGTGACACCTGATTTTCAAAATTCAAGTTCATGAAATTCATTCATTAAAACGATCAGTTTCTCCACAAGTTAGTTTAATTGCTACTTCGCAAACTCTAGACTGAGAACAGATACATGCCGTTTTTAAGTCGTTAGAATTTTACTGGCAGGTACAGCCAGAAACAGTTCCTCCCTTTTCTGAGCATATTTCCATTCCTAACAGTAAGAATTAATGTCTAGGGCTAGAGAGATGGCTCAGAGGTTAAGAACACTGGCTGTTCTTCCAAAGGTCCTGAGTTCAATTCCCAGCAACCACATGGTGGCTCATAACGATCTGCAGTGAGATCTGGGGTCCTCTTCTGACATATATGCAGGCCAAATGCTGTATAAATATAAATAAATAAATCTTAAAAAAAAAAAAAAAAAAGAAGAAAGAATGTCTAAATCAAATTTGTGGTCTGACCCTACTCAACATCACCAAGCAGGTTCCTAATATTCTTGAAAAAGTCATTTTCAAATATATAGTATCCAACCACAAGCTGTATCATTTCTTTAACTATTCTGTATTATTCTTAAACTCTAACATCATCAGTAACATTGTGATTGGCGCCCTCACCCACGAGTTGTACACAGGACTTGTCCTTAGCATAGGACAGTGTTGAAGTGGCTGACTGGGTCAGTGCACAGGCTTCTAAAGCTTTTAATGCACTTTAGCAAGTAATGTGCAGAACGGCTTGAGCAAGCCTACCCACCCTGGGTAGCTACATCACCAAAGTGACCTTTGTTAATGAAGGAACTAATCCAACCAAAACTCCATTAGGTTCAAATTCTTTTGAAAAGTTGCTCAGCTTTCTGCCAATAAGATAACCAACAGAAACATTTCCCACAAAAAGGTTTTGGTGTCAAGAGTCTAGCCCATTAGCAGTGTTTCCCCAGCACACACAAGGCCCTGGGCCCCACTGATAGCACCGAATGGGAGGAGAGTCTATAGTGTTTTTCTAAAATAAAAAGTTAAAAAGAGGAAAAAAAAAATCAGTACCAAATAACCAAAATGTTTTATTTGACTAAATTCAGATTCATGCATAAGCATGACAGTCTCTCTCTCTCTCTCTTCTTCAGACTTTGGCAATAAAAACAAACAAATAAACAAACAAACCAAGCAGCCTTGTACAGAACAGTGAGAACGCCAAGGATGAGGAGTCTACAGCTTTACTGTAGGATATATATATACACATATGTACATATGTATATATTTCTGAAAGGCCTCTCCTCTGTTGGCCATGTCAACTCTCAGGTCAGCTCGGAAGCACATAACCTCAGAATCACTTCTTCACCTCTCCAAGGTCTTCGATGCTGTCATCATCCACCTGGAAGAAAACAGGTAAAAGAACTTCATGAACTGTGGCAAAAATTAAAAAGAAAGGAAGTTACTTGCTTTTAAAACTTGCTTTTATGGGTGCATAAACCCTGTGCACTTACCTCTGGCCACTTTTCCTGAATGACATCAATTATGTCATCTGTGAAGTCTCCCTGAATGATGATCTCATCCTCCCCTGTTACTGAGGCACCGCAGGAGAATTTTTGAGCAAAAAATCTTTGTGCTTCTTTGAGATCAATTTCTGTTTCGTTTTTTTTGTTTTGTTTTGTTTTGTTTGTTTTGTTTAGAAAAAGAAAGGGCAAGAACATAATTGAAATTGTAAAACAAAGCCATTTCATTTTGAAATTTCATCTACATTTTAAAACCATTTAACAGTTGGTATTAATGATTTTTTTTTGTTTTTAAATCTCAGAAGAGTAACTGAAACTACCATAGGCAGAGCTCTTAACATGTATTTTCAAGGTCACATAGCAACAGTATATACAACAGCATTCTTCACACTGCTCCATCACACAGTAAGACCAAAATAGCTGGGCATGGCAACATACAGCTTTAATCCCAACACTCATAACGCAGAGGCAGAAAGAAGGATCTCTGAGCTACAGGCCAACCTGGTCTATATAGTGAGTTCCAGGGCAGCCAGGCCCACATAGAAAGACCCTATCTCAAAACAAAACAAAAACAAAAAAACAGAATCCAGGAACACATTACTTACAAGCATCACATTCATTCATGTTTTAGCTACTTACAATAGAAAAACTGAAAACAGAACCAAACCTTTATACACAAGTTTTTATTTTGTTTTTTGCTTGTTAAAACACAGAATTGCTACAGAGCCCAGCTGCCTTGAACTTGTATTTCTCATCTTTCCCAAGTGGAGGGATTATAGGTATGTGCCACCTCAACAGGTTAAATCTTGGTATTTAAAAGGCAGGTTAGGTTAGTGATGTATTTATCAATCTGTACAACTTTTATTGTCACACACAGAGACCTTGGTTTACATTTTACCACAGCCTCTACTATTCAGTTACCCTCTATAAAGGGCTTTGAACAAAACTTTGTGCCATTACCCACCTTCCCTCACCTCTACTGTTATTCCCCGAGATGGGCTATTTTTTCAAACCTCTCTCAAAAACTGTTGGAAACATAGTAACAACTCCTGGGCAGTGTTAAATCCTACCTGCATTCTGTACAAATATCCAAAGCAGTAATCCCCAAAGAGCGAGGCACCGGCACATCCCTGCAATCCCAGATACTTAGGAGGCTAAGCAGTAGTTTGAGGGCAGCCAAAGCATCATAGCAAGATAGTACCTTTTTTTTGTTTGTTTTTCAAGACAGGGTTTCTCTATCTTGATGGACTTGCTCTGTAGACCAGGCTGGCCTTGAACTCACAGAGATGTGCCTGCCTCTGCTTCCACTGGGGCTCCCAGGTAAATAGTATCTTGTAAACAAAAACTGCTGGGCATGGTGCTGCACACCTTTAATCCCAGCATTTGGGAGGCAGAGACAAGCAGATCTCTTAGTTCAAGGCCAGAACGGACTACAGAGCAAGTCCAGGACAGCCAGAGCTGCACAGGGAAACCTTGTCTCAAAACAAAACAAAAACAACTACAGCAACAACACCAGAAATAGCAAAACCAAGCAAAATACTCAAAAGAAGGTGGTGGTGATGGGGGATGTACTAGTGTCTTCTACAAAAGACTTTAAATGTTAATTCAAAAGCTACAGTTAGAAATGAAAAACCTAGGGCTACAGATTCACTGAGTAAGGAGTCCTTGCCTAGTATTTGTGAGGCCCTCACTTCTATCTCCAGCAGTGGACCACATAAACTAGGCAGGGTGATACACTCCTATAAACCAGTACTCAAGGTGGAAGCAGGATCAGAAGCTCAGGTCATCCTTCACTACTAGCAGAGTCAGCCTGGGAGATAAGAGCTCCACTCACTCTTTTCTTTTTTTTGAGGCAAAGTTTCACTATGTAGACCAGACTGGCATATGCTTGCTTCTGCCTCCCAAGTGAGAGGATTAAAGGGGTGTACCACCACACCTGATAACCCTGCCTTTATGGAAAACAAAGTAACAACAACAAAGACAAAACAAAACAAACAAAAAAGAACCTTGTGCTGAACATAGCACATGCAACAACTAGAAAATAAGGTGGATGGACTGCCTGAACTGCCCAACCATTCCAGGCTAGCCTGGCTACAGAGCAAGACCTGTCTTAAAAAAAAGGGAGGGGGGCTGGAGAGATGGCTCAGTGGTTAAGAGTACTGTCTGCTCTTTCGGAAGACCTGGGTACAATTCCCAGTGTCCACACTACAGCTCCCAACTGTCTATAACTCCAGTTCCAAGTTATACGACACCCTCATACCAATGCACATAAAATAAAAGAAAATAAATTTAAAAAATTAAAAAACAAAATACGGAAAGAATCTAGAGGGGCAAGAAAGACAGATGGCTTAGCAGGTAAGAGCAATGGCTGTTCTCATAGAGGCTCTGGGTCCAGTTCCCAGCATCCACATGGTCACTCACAACCATCTGTAACTCTAGTTCCAGGGAATCCAGCATCCTCTTCTGGCCTCTGTAATCTGTAAGCACCAGGCAGATACACGGTGCACAGACATGCATGTAGGTGAAACACCCATACATGTAAAATAAATAAAAGCAAAACAAATAAAACCAGAAAGAAATGCAAAACCTCTGTTAGTACCTTCTTGGCATAAACAGATACATGGCTGCTGGGGATGCTGCTCCCCCAACACCACAAAATCAAGTAGACAGCAGAAACATGGGTTACATGATACAGACAGACTTCCAGGACTGTAAACAAACTAAAACCTCAACTCACCAAAAGTTGCAAGGCCACACACTCTTGTTACGTATTTTTTCTTTGCTCTGGGGATTTTGGCTATCGTGACCTTCTGTGGAACTGTCTTCTTCTTCTGCTTTATTTGACCTCTTCCACCTTAAGAAAGAATGCACATCAATTGTTTTCTTCTTCAGTTATAAAACACTACACAATACTGAGTCTTTTATTTTTAAGTTTCTGTTCTAAATACAAAATCACCCAGGCTACTTATCCAATAAACACTTATCAATTAGTACCTACTATGTGCCTGGTACCGCACTAAGAACTGAGGGTGCAGATAAAGGGCAGTTCCTATCCTCCAGACTCACAATCTATTAAAGTGAGTGGTGGTGGTGGTGGGGTATTAAAGCAGACATGGTGGTACAGGCCTACAGTAGCAGTACTCATTTCAAGGTCAGCCCAGGCTACTTAGTACGACCAAGTCTTAGTGGCCTGTGGATGTGTCATCCAGTAAAGGTGCCTGCTGTCAAGCCTGAAGACCTGAGTTCAATTCCAGAATCCATGTGATACAAAGAAAAACTGTTTCCTCTCACTGACACACATGTGCACACCATCTTCCATACACAATAAATATATATTGTTTTGGTTTTTTGTAAAAGGGTTTCTCTGTGTAGTCCAGGCTATCTTGAAACTCAGAGATCCATCTGCCTCCCGAGCACTGGGATTAAAAGTGTGAGCCACCACTGCCCAGTGCAATAAACAAATAAAATTAAAAAAAAAAAAGAAAGGAAATGTTTCTGAAAGGAAGTGCCCTCTAAAGTGAGTGTTAAGGAGCAGGGGAATGTTTATGTGACGACAAATGGCTGGACAGGTACGAGACACACATACATTCAGTCAAGACATTACATTGAGGAAGCATGCTGTCTTATTGGAGAAGGCTTAGTTAGAAGTCAGTAAAGAACTGGAGCAAAACTTGGGCGTGACTACACTGGGCAAAGCAAAGTCATTGAAGAGAGAGACTGAAGAATGGATTCAAGGTTTTGAGGACCATGTCAACTCTAGTGAGAAGGGTAGGCTCTATGAAGAGTAAGGTGGAAAGACAGACAAATGCAGTTCTTGCAAACCCCAGCAAACACTAATCAACATATAAACCAAATGCAGCGTCGGTAACAGCCGCTAGAGTACAGAGCAAGAAGAGAAAGAACAGATTTTAGGACTATTTAAAGGGAGCAGAGTCCAACACAGTTTTCAGGTTTCCAGCTCATATGACAGGACTACTGTGCTATCTCTGCCAAAATGGGAGAAATGAAAGGACTCACTCAGTCGATTTAATTTTGGAAATGCTTCATTTGTGGTATCTGTGGGGACCAAGCACATTTCCAGCCAGACATGGGCCAGGTACAGAGGAATAGACTTAGGAATTATAGGTATATAGTATAGCACAAGTTAGAGGTATGACAGAAACATCCTAAGAGAATAAACAGAACGAGAAGGTAAGAGGATCTAGGACAGGGTCTGGAAAGTTACTTTTAATAGCCATAAAGAAGAAGAGAAGTCTACACACACAGGCAAACCAGAGAAATTCACACTTCAGAAAGGCTCATGCATTCTTTCCACTTAGCAAATACCAAGACACTTTGTGACTGCTACCACAACAGTTTCAGTAAGGTAAAAGCCAGGTTTAGACAGAATGGAGTGAACAGTTAAGAGACAGATGTGGGGAAAGGAGGTGAATCAATTTTAGTAAAGACCTCTGTCTAAGAACAGATGAGAAGCAGGGCATAGCGGCACTTACTGCCTGTAATCCCAGCACTCTGGGAGGCAGAGGCGGGCAGATCTCTGGGAATTTGAGGCCAGCCTGGTCTACAGAATTCCAGGACAGACAGGGCTACACAGAGAAGCTGTCTCAAAAAACCAAAATAAATAAATACATACACACACACACACACACACACTTGAGAAAAGTAAGGAGAAAATAGCAAAAAACTCTTGGCAGAGTTCTTTTTTTTTTTTTTTTAAGGTTCAATGCTCAGCACTGGAGGAGGTTGGGGGTGGGGAGGAAGAGAAGGGGAAACAGGGAAAGGCAAAATCTTTAAAATATTTAAAATTTGGGGCTGGAAAAATGGCTCGGCAGTTAAGCACACTTGCTGTTTTTAAAGATGACCCAGGTTTGGCTACTGGAACTCACATGACTGCTAACAACCACCTGTAACTCCATTTCCAGAGATCTGACTCCTACTGTCTTATCTTCCATGGGCAAAACACCCATACATATAAAATAAAAATAACTCTTAAAAAATTATAAGCTGATTTTAGTCACAAAGTAATGAAGAGATGGGCAGGGGATGGGTGCCACAGCATAAATCATCTGTTTTAGAGAAGAGAAACTTAGTTGTAAGTAACAGAAAGGAAGTTCCTTCAACAGAAAGGAACCTTTAGCAGGCTAGTTACATTTTAAATGCACATAGGGTAAACTCACATACATTCTGAGTAAATTTTAATTTTTCCTTTTGAGACAATATTTCTCTACATATTTCTGGCTGTCCTGGAACTCACAGACACCCATCTACCTCTGCCTCCTAAGTGCTGGGATAGAAAGTGTGTGCCACCATCACCAGTTAGTTTTTGCTCTTTTTGAGACAGAGTTTCATTATGTAGCTGAGGCTGGCCTTGAATTCCCAGCAGTCCTCTGGCCTTAAGTCTCTCAAATACAAGCATGAACTACCACACCTAGCTCATGCTAACACGCAGAAATTCTTCACGTTGGAGCCCTCATCAACCCACCTGTCTTCTATAAAGGAAAGGTGTTTGTAGAAATCAAACCTGGGCTTAGGCCTTACCTCTCTTCTGTTTTTTCTTCTCCTCCTCTTCCCCTACAGGTCCTTGGCCTTCACTAATTCCAGCTTCTTGTTTGGGTGAATTTTCTGGATATAAAAATGAAATGCAAGAGCATGAATATCATTTTATATTAATATTAAAAAAAAAAAGAAGAAGGAATCAATCACCCACTGAAGATGTGGCTAGGGCTGAAGAGCTCTGGCCTGAATGCAGAGCCCTGGGTCCTACCCCCACTTTAGTTCCAGCACTGAGGTAAAGGCAGAGTATCAGCAATGCAAGGCCAGGATATTTTGGCTTTCTGAGTGTGTCTGCTGACGTGTTTCCTCACCCCCAATAAATGCTATTCTACAACTGCTGGTTGTCTATAGTGCTTGAGATTTCTCTACTGCTACCAGTTTTTTCCTTTTTTTTTTTTTAATTTAACTGGTGGAAAAAATAACCTGATCAAAACCCCTAGACTGTATCATTTTGGGGGACTTGGGTTAGATTTTTTTTTTTTTTTTGAGAACCACTAACAGAGGCATCTCTTACTGGTAAGACACTGACAATAGGCCTTCTACAGAATTCTAATGTTTCTGCTAGACAGTCCAGCCAGCTACAAAATTATGCCTCATCTTATTAAACAATACTTACATTAAACATGTCAAAAATATTTCCTCATTATCCTTGTACCTTAATGTTTCCAATGAGGTTAAAATAAAAGAAACTCAATGGCCGACTTACAAGCCTAAACTGGTTTATAACATACAGTTTGTTATGGTCTCTGAGACAAGGTTATACCGGTTGTCCTGTAATTCACAAATGTAGACCAGGATGGCCTCAAACTCAGGGCTCCACCAGCTTCTGCTTTCCAAGAGCTAGGATTAAAGGTGTGCACCATCATGACCACTTACTCCTTGAACTCTTAAACCTGACAGATGGCCTCCCCAATAGTGTACCTCTTATGGTTGACAAAGGTGGCAGAGAAGTCATGAGTCTCATTGATATCTATGACAGAGCCTTCCAAGAATTACTCAGGTGGTTTTCTTACCTGTTCTCTTCCTCTGATAAGGGTAAACCTGTCCTAGCTATTTTTTCAACTACACTCTAAGCTGGAATTACAGCTTACTTACTAACAGCCTCACATTTTATGCTACAGATGCTAACTCACTCCTATGACAAGCTCCAAAAATACACACCATGACTATAAGGGTGTCTTATGCTCTAAGCCATTGCCACTGGTTAAGTTTTAATATAGCCCCTTAGACAGACTGCCCTATGAGGCACTCTTGACTGCTGCCCCCATCATCCTGACCCCAAGCCCCCTACGAACAATTAGAGTGACCTCTGGTGTGTATGGGGTGGGGGGAGAGATTAGGAGTTGGGCAGACTCTGTGGTAGACAGACAGACAGACAGGAAAGAGAGGCCATGTCTGGGTAATAAAGGTAGAAATATCCAAGATGGCCAGTTTCCTCCTCATCCTCCAGATTTGAGACAATTGCCTGGAAACTTAAAAAAAAAAAAAAAAGGCTTTGTACGCTTCATCCCCACCAGCAGCCTGCTGCTGCTGGACTGGTTCAAGAAATTCAAGGCCTGCTCAGGACAAGCCAACAGTTCTGGGCCACCCAAGTATCCTCGTTTTCTTCAAACTGACCAACCCTCAATTAGGGTAAGAAAATGCTCCAGAGGCTTTAAAAGTGGGAAAAGTCCCCACTCTGCTTTGCTGAGGTTTTTTTTTTTTTTTTTCCTGTGTCTGCTACATTTGTGTTTCCTTCTGTCTTTCCCAATAAACTCTAGTAATAAACTGCTAATTAAAACCCAAATCAAAAACAAAAAACAAAGTTCAAGGACATCTTTAGTTTTGTAACAAGTTTGAAGCTAGCCTGGACTACAAGAGAACTGTCTCAAAACAAAACGAAACAGGGATGTCCAGGCAGCTCAGTGGATAAGGCACTTGCTTCAAAGCTTTACAACATGAATTTGTTCCCTGGAACCCATATTGGGAAGAGTTCAGCTCTCACAAGTTGTCTTCTGACCTACAAAGACAGACAGACACACACCCCACTAAATGTTTTTTAAAATTCACCTCTGAGCAACCTCATAAGTGAAGCATCCCATACTAGCTGAATATTAGTAGTATCCAGAAAGCAAATGGCTATACTACACTCGAAATTGAACTCTAAAGTATCTCATAAGTGGTAGTCTGGTTATGTATCCTTCAAAGGTCCAGATGTTGAAGACTAAAAATGCAGAGGGTAATTATAAGACCAGCCTTAAGTGTCCTTGTCCAAAAAGAGTGACTAAGTAAGTAGCTATCATCGTCAAAGGCCTTACCAAGGACAAGGGTTTTTTCTCTTATGGAAATATGAAAACTGAACAGCAAAGATAAGGGCAACACGGGATGTATTAGAGTGGATTCTGCCTGTTTTAGGCCTAGACTTTTCCTTGTTCTGCTACTGCCTTTATTTTAACCAACCTTAGGAACAGCTATCAAAGGCACTAAGGGATCTGTTCCTCCCGTCTGTGACAGCCCAGCACCTCCAACCCCACTGAGATGCCTGAACCTAAGCCCTACATGTTCCTCTTCATCTTCCTCACATTCAACATTCTCTTTAAAACAGACCAGTTCTTACCACCAGTTTTTAGCCACTGTTGCCATTCAAAGCCAAGTTATTGCCATTGTCATCACTGAGACAAGGATCTTTGAACTGATCGTTACCCAGGCTGGCCATGAATTTGCCCTGATGTCAGGTGTCAATCTCCTTATTTCAGTCACTTGAGATTATAGGCCTGTATTCTCTGCCCAACTTCCCTAAATAAGTCTAAATAAGTAGGTTAGAGGACAACTGTATGGAGTTGGTTCTCTCCTTCCATCTTTATGTGTTCCAGGGAAACTCAGGTACCCAGGTTTATGTAGCAAGCACCATTACCCATGAGCCATCCTGACAGCCTGAAGCAATTATCATTTTTCCCCCTTTCTGCTTACCAATATCTGTATAATTACTTGATTTGTCTCCCCTTCAAGAATTCGTTTCCACTGCTTTGTCTTCAGATCCTCAAACAGCATACAGCATATATATGCTTTTAATAAATGTGAATATAGCCAATTGTGGTAGAGTATGACTTAATCCCAACATTCCAAAAACAGAGGGAGGTAGATCTGTGAGTTCAATGCCAGCTAAGGATACATAGTGATACCCCTTCTCAAAAAACAAACAAAAAAATTGTAAACAAATATATAGATAATAGATATATCCCCTAAATTATTCACTCTTTTATCAACCGATACAAAGATCTATTTTCTCTCGTTAGTTTTAAAGTTAACCAAGATTAGCCGGCATAGTGGCACACACCTGTAATCCTTGCACTCAGCGAGGCAGAGGCAGACAGATCTCTGTGAGTTCCAGGCAAGCCTGGTCTACAAAGCAAGTCCAGGACACCCAAGGCTACACAGAGAAACCCTGTCTCAAAGAAAAAAGTTAACCCAGATTGGTGAACTTCATAATATCTTGTAAAAGGACTTTCACACTCACACTCACACTCACACACACACACATACACACACTCACACACACACTGAACCAGGACTCTGCACGTGATAAGTAGGCACCTCACCACTAAGTTACATCCACAACTCTCTTTTACTTTAAGAGACAGGGTCTCTTAAGCTGCCCAGGCTTGCCCTGGCCTTGACATCACTCTCCAACCTCAGCCTACCACACAACTGGAACAGCAGGCCTCCATCTCCAGGTCCAGCTAAACTTTTTATGTTTAAAATGCCCCACCATGTATTTGTTTCAGTAATACAATTTTAATTAAAAAAAAAACAAAAACAAAAAAAAAAACCTATGTTCAAAAAAGGAAAAAGTTCATACCTACAGTCAGTTTTGCAAACTCATTTGGAAAATTCTTCTCTAACCACTGTCTACATTTAGCAACATCAGGCATATATTCACAGTACTAGAAGGGAAGGAAAAGAACAATTATGTGAGAAATCATGCATTTCAATCAATACAATTGCATTAAAAACCATCCATACTCCCTACACAACTAATGGATAAATTATATACTCTCTGTAAGCATGACAATCAAGAGGATCAGGCCGGAGGACTGTGAGGTCAAGGTCATAAACCATACAGTGAGGCCACCTAGTCTGAGAAACAGGAGGGAAGGGGAGAGGGGAGTCACAAAAAAAGTTTCTTGCTTTGGCCACAAAAGGCCCTCATTATTTTCCTGACTTGTCCACAGAGCTTGAGGGAAGGAAAGTCTTCTACACAATTTCTACTCCTCATTCTTCTTCTGCTTAGGCGTGTAAATCTTGGCTCTCAGGTTACTTTTGCTCCCATCTGACTACTCATCAATTCCATACAAAAATCTAAAACATACAAGTACAAAAAAGATGTACAGGTGGGGCTGGAAAGATGCTTAGCAGTTAAAGAGTATTTACAGATCTCACAGAGGACCTATGTTCAGATCCTAGCACCTACCAGTCGGCCCTAATCACCTGTAATGCCAGTTCTAGTGGATCCACTGCATTCTTTGACCTGGGAGCACTGTTTACACACGATGGAAATAACTCTTGTAGGCACATGCACATTAAATAAAAATACACACATAAACCTTTAAGGCACGCAAATGTACGTACGCGCGCGCGCGCGCGCACACACACACACACACACAACTAAGTATTCTGATCCAAAATTCTCTACAGAAGGTTGAAACACTATCAAATGATAGGAAATGAAAAACAGCAGCTCTTAGCTTAATAACTCTAAAGTCAAGAATGATCTCACACGCAGAAGAGAACAAAAAACCTAATAAGTAGAACTTACCTCTGTTGGTAATGAACAGACTAGAGAAATGGAGAGAAAAAAAAATGTGAAATATTAAAACCATGAAAACATGAGACTCAAAACTACTTTTTATCTGACAGAATACTTTTTTTTCCTTCTAGTGTTTCATTTTGTTCTTTTTAAAAGACACATATGTGTTATCACCTCTCCTACATGTCAATCAAATATTCTACTTGAGGGCTTTCCCTCTCGAAACCTTCCAAGAATATGGAGTATCAGTCAGGAAGCACATGCTAGCTTTACACTCCACAGCCTTCCTACCGAAGCCTCCCCAGTGCTGAGAGTACAAGCGTGCACCACCTTGTACCACTCACCTTTCAAATACTGCTCTGCAGAGGTTTCGGAGATAAAAGTTACAGGATTATTTCAAACGACAGTATTCTGACATTTTGATCTAAAGACAACTGTCAGTTAATGTAATAGAAAACCTTTAGCATTTAATAACTTATCTGTGTTTGTTTTTAGTTAAGATGAGAGCTTCCTCAAGACAATTACATCTTACTCATGTCTCTGAGTAAACTACAATGACATAAAGCAGAAACCCAAAACATGTTTTCTAAATAAATTGAAGCTGTTCTCTGAATCCCTGCTAAATCTCCAGCTGAGAGATGAGAGCAGTCTCCTCTAACTTGCCTTTCTCCAGGGGTGGAGAGGTGGCTCAGCACTTTAGCACACCTGCTGCTCTTGCAAAAATGTAAGGTCCCAGCTCCTCCATCAGTGGCTCATACCATCTGTAACTCTAGCTCCAGATCTGACACCCTCTTCTGGCCTCTGTGGGCACTCACAACTGTGGCAAAACACAGACTTCAAAAATAAAAAACTGCTGCTCAGGCTAGGCTGGAATTCCTGGTCTCAACTGATCCTGCCTCAGTCTCCTGAGCAGCTGGGACTACAAATGCTTAACACCGTATCTCGACTCTTCTAAACCCCTGCTAAATTCTGACTAAATCTTACTATAGGCTAGTCACTAAGTTTGCTTCCTCCAGCTTTTTACCCTGCTGCCAGACGTGAAGCTATGTGAGAAGACAGCTTCTTTGTTCAAAAACCTTCAGTGATGTATACAACAGCTAAGAACAAGTCCTGACACTCTGATCCCAGACACCACTGTCTTTCAATTTCCCGCTTCTACTCTGAAGATCCAAACATTGTAGCTTTGCAGGTATTGCAAATTTACATTCCTCGTCCTTTCCTACGTCTCTTGCTGCTCTTTGGCCTAGCATATCTGCCCTTCAGAACACTACCTTCCCTCCAAATTCCTGTGTTCACCTCTACAGTCTCTCCTGACTCTACAACTCAAAGACCCTCTCTCCCCCTTTCCACACCACCATTTGTGACTGTCCCAGATGTGTATCTGTCTCCCTCTGCTACCAATTACACCTATGTGCCCCTCCCCCACCAAACACTAACAACTACTCAGTTGTTACTCGCAGAGAACAAGCAGAGCCTTGCTATTTTACAACCTTTTCATAATCTAGTGCAATATCTTAGGCAAGTATACTGTCGCCACAGATTCACTGTGACATGGGCCCTATTCAGAATGCCACTGCACATGGGTGGTAATGGCACACACCTTTAATCCCAGCACTCAGAAGGCAGAGGCAGGAGGATCTCTGTGAGTTCAAGGCTAGCCTGATCCACAAAGCATGTCTAAGACAGCTGGAGCTACTACAAAGAGAAACCATGTCATGGGGGAAAAGAATGCCATTGCACCTTCCTACCCAGTTGGCTAATGAAGCCTATCATCACATGCTACAGTTGGACTATAAGTGCATCTTTTGGTAGCCTCTGCCCTACAGACCTGGTTTACTAAGCCTAGGGCCACAGAAAACACATCTTATCGTTGACTTTCAATCTGTCTAAGCCTGATTATCTGAGTTCAATTACTGGAATCCTGAGCTCTACTCTTTTACATACACAAAATAATATTAAAATAAACAACAGCAACAAAAGGTTAGGAACTGCTCGTCAGTGGGACAGAATGAATAGTGTCACCCTTTCAAAAGCCAACTTAGAAGTGACATACATACAGTCTAGCATTGTAGGTCAGTTTATTATTTTTTCTGGAAACCCTGGGCTCAATTCCTAACACTCCATAAACTAGGCACGGTGGCACACAGCCAGAAGCAGCACTCAGTATCAGAATAGGATGATCAGAAGTTCAAGGTCATCCTCATCTACACAGCAAGCTCAAGGACAGCCTAGGATTCGAGCCTTTTTTTTTTTTTTTTTAATTTTAATTTAGTAGAGAGTGGTGATTCACACCTTTAATCCCAGCAGGTAGGAAGCAGAGGCCAGCCCAGCATACATTATGAGTTCTTGACCAGACAAGGTGACACAGCAAACCCTGTCTCAAAAACAAAAACAAACAAAATACCTTTTTTTTTTTTTAAAGGTGACACAAATGGACTGGAAAGTGGTTAAAAGCACATACAACAAGCTGTAGACACCACTCACGAATATATACACATAAACAGAAATAAAGTAAATCCAGGGGCTAAAGAAATAGCTCAATGGGTAAGAGCACTTCTCTTCCAAGGGATAGGGTTTCGACTCCCAGAACCACCTGTTAACTCCAGTTCTGAAGGGTCCAATGTCCTTTTCTGGCCTCTGTGAGCACCAGACATGCAAGTGCTGCACAGACAGACACATAGGCAAAACACCCATCTACACCCATTAAAAAAAAAAAAAATTTTTAAAAACACAAGCAAGGCCTCAAACTCAAGAGATGTGCCTGCCTCTGCCTCCTGGGTGCTGGGAATAAAGGTGTGCTCCATGTTTTTTTTGAAGACAGGGTCTTACTCTGTAGCCCAAGCTGGCCTCAATCTTGCAAACCTTCCCCTCTCCACCTCCCAAGTGCTAGAAATACAGGCCTGAGCCACCATGCCCTGCTTAATCTTTATTAGCTTATTATGTGTGTACATAGGTACATGTACCATGGCCTACTTTCAGGGTAGGTGTATTACTTCCACAATGTGGGACCAAGGGTTCCAACTCAGGTTGTAATGGTTCATAGCAAGTGCCTCTACCTGCTGAGCCATCACAAAGGCCCAACAGATTCAAGGCATTTATTACCACTGGAGACCACAACAATCACCCTGGTCTGGAGGTTAAAAGCTCCAAGGAAGTAGCCATTGCCATCCAAGGAACTGTCATTTTGGCCAAGCTTTCCACCATCCCTGTGCAGAGGTTACCTAGGTACAAGAACTACACAGCTCATATAAGATGACAGGCTGCTGTAGCTTTGTACTGGTTTATCTCATCTCCATCATAAAGGACAATGGCAGCTGTGTCTTGGCTCCTATGTCCAAAGAGCTGGAACCAGTGGCCAGTTTTAATGATGACCACTATCCTTCAGTCAGGGACTACACAACCACCTGACCAACTTGCCCAAGGCCACCTCTGATAACTACAAGGACCCACAGCTACTTGACTCTCTGGAAAGAGACTGCATTCATTAAAATCTCCTTATCAAAAACTTACAGACTATCTTGTGAAAACTCAGACCGGAATCTTTATGCATAGGATCGAGGATTTGACTACAGCTACCACATAGTTAATAAACACACAATAAACTTAATCAAGCTTGTTTAAAAGAACAAAGGGTGGGGGCTAGAGAGATGGTCAGCGCTTAAGAGACCTTACTGTTCTTACAAAGACCCAAGTTTGATTCCTAGCACTCATATGGTAGCTTAGTCCACCTGTCACTCCAGTTCCAAGAGATCCAATGACCTCTTCTAATCTCCATGAGTTCCTGCACACATGTGGTGCACATACACACACTCAGGCAACATACACAAACCCATTAAAAAAAAAGTAGCTGCAGCTAGGCATGGTAGCATATACCTTTAAATCAACACACTCTGAGCAGATCTTCAAATTCCAAGGTAGCCGAGGCTACAAAGTGAGTCTCTGTCTCAAAAATAACCAATAACAACAAAAACAATAAAAAGACCAAGTGAATGATGACTGGAGAGAACCTGTCCCAAGCTTTCCTTGGTGATTGGGGGTGGGTATGCAAAAGAGAAAAAAAAAAAAAAAAAGCCTGTTTCTCACTAAACTCCAACCTTGTTTTATTAAAAAGTCTAGGCAGAGCCAAGCAGTGGTGGTGCACAACTTTAATCCCAGCACTCAAGAAGCAGAAGCAAGTGGATCTCTGTGTTTGAGGCCAGCCTGGTCTACAGAGTGAGTTCAGGACAGGGCTACATAGAGATCCTGTCTGAAGAAAAAGTCTGGAGCTGGAAGATGCCTTAGTCTTATTAAAGTACTTGCCACATAAGCCAAGAGTTGAGTCAGCTGGGCACGGTGATGCACACCTATAATCCCAGCACTCCAGGACAGCCAAGGCTACACAGAGAAATCCTGTCTTGAAGTTGAGTCAGGATCCCCCAGCAACCTCAGCGTCCATGTAAAAGCCAGCACCGAGGCACAGAAGCTAAGTCCCAACACTGAAAAGGCCAAAAACCCACAGTGCTTGTTAGCCAGCCAGTGTAGCTCATTAGTGAGCACCAGATTCAGTGAGAGACCCTTTCTCAAAAACATGGTGGAGTATGATCAAGGTAGCCATCTAACCTCTGGCATCATGTGCATATACGTCCACACACAAACACACACATAAAACCTAACCATATTATTCAAACTAGACTTGCCCAAGTCTGTTCCACTACACATCACTCTGACCTCATCTTCTCTACTTTTAACCAACACCCTCCATATACTTTAAGAATTCAAGCCAGGCACACAGTGGTGGCACAAGCTCTTAATCCCACCACTTGGGAGGCTGAGGCAGGCCTATTTCTTGAGAGTTCAAGACCACCCTGGTCTACAGAGTGAGTTCCATGACAGCCAAGGCTACACAGAGAAACCCTGTCTTGAAAAACTAAAAAAGAATTCAAAGTTGCTCAAGGGTTTAAAGCACCTGATAACAAGTCTGAGGGCCAGAGTTCAATCCTTAGGATCCACATGGTAGACAGAACTAAGGTCCACAAATGGTCCTTGACATCCACAAATGGATCGTGGCACAAGTGCACACATGGACAAATAAAATTAAAACGTAATAATAAATAAATAAAATTGCTCAAGATTCTAGTTAGACATCAAGCCCCCCCCAGAACGCCTCCTCACCCCAGTACAGGGACTGAACCTAGAGGCTCTGAATTTTCTGGACAAGTGCTCTGCCACTAAGCAACATCTCCAGGCCCTGCCTCCTCCTCAACACCTCACTTCCTTTAGGATGCCCTTTCTCACTTCTTCCATACTTCACTCACTCTCATTAAGACTCCCTATCTCCCAAGAAGCTCTCCGTAACAGCGTAGTTCACATCAGGCTGTGATAATCTACTCACAAAACTCTATTCCAACTGGACTGTAAACTCCTCCAGGCAAGGAAGCAAGACCCAAATGACTCAGAAAAGAAGGAATATCTGTCAACCTGTCCTTACTAGGAACCCCCTCTTCTATTAAGAATCCAGCAAACCACAAAGACAGTTGGGGGACCAAATGTGAACCATCAACATTAGGTGTAAAGACAGTGAGCACGAGACATTCCTTTTTCCTTCTAACACTTGCCTCCACAATAAAGAACTCGAAGAGGGTAGTCCGTATCTAACTTGGCACTGTTCCTCGGATCGCCTTTGCAATCAGCAGCACCACTGGATTCAGAAATGTCAGTAGCCATCTCACAAACCTGGAAACAAAACAACACAGCTTCACTGTCTGGTAACTCCACCCCAAAAAGCAGCATTGGGGTACAGGATTAGCTTCCACTCTGCATCCCTGAAACCCAAAGCTGTTTCAATTCTATTTTAAAAAACACAAGTCTCACTAGATTCACAAAAGGAGCAATTGTAGGCTTATCTACCTGCTCCACAGACTTACAAGGGAAGCAAGAATACATGGGCCATGAAGGCTAAGAGCTGGACCGAGGGCAAAAAGAGAAAGAGCGCGGGGGGGGGGTAGGTAATAGTTGGGGTGTGTGACTTCAATAGAGACAGGGCAGGTCTGAGGTTGATATAGGAGGGATGCAAATTGCAGTAAAGGCTACAGACATCTCGGCAGGACGGGGGCGAGTCACTCGAGGTGACCAGAATGCAACGTGGGGCGACAGCAAAATACCAAAGGAGACCGAGCCAGGGACGAGGATGTAAGTGCCAAGGCCTTGGGAGATAAAATCGGGACAGAAGGACCAGGAAAAGGGCAAGTAGCCCATTGGAGGGCTGAGGCTAAGGGGAGGTTCCGGGGACGCCACAGGAGGCCCCCATGTGGGCGGGCGTGGAGACGCTCGGCCCGGCCCCCTTCCTTTAGGCAGCGCCTCGGCTGCCCTTACGCGCTCTACCAGCTCCTCAGAAGCCTCAGAGGCGTGAGCGCTCGTTACCCAGCCGGCCGCACAGTCCCCGCCGCCTCCGCTCCCGCCAGCTGAAGCGACACATGCAACTCCTCTTCCCTGGCCACAGCTGCCCAAAAGCCGCCTGCTAGGCACGCTCGCGCGAGACACTAAGCTTTTATCGCGAGATCCCGGCAGCCGCTAGGCAGATGTCGCGAGAATCCGGCGTGCCCGGGGTGGGCGGGGCGAAGAGGGAGGAGCATCCGCCCTGCACTGAGCAGGGGAGGAAATGGGGCTGAGTTGCGTAGATGCGGATGGCCAGTGGGAGGCGCTCGTTACCTATTGGCGAAGGTGAGCGTGCGGCTCAGCAAGTTTCTGCGTAGTGGGGCGTGGCCTGGACTGGCAGAAAGGCTCTTGAGTCATAGGTGACTGCCTATTAATGATGTGGCCAGCCTTGCCCCAGTGTCTGGGCTACATCCTAGAGTCCCGACCAGCCAGCGGCCTGATAGATAAGTCATCCCTCTGCGGAGAGATTGTGGCTGGATGAGACGGGGGGTTTCATCTCATGACTATTTCCTAAATTGGAATTACTCTTGCAAAGATCGTTTCAATTGCTGTTCAAATTTATCTCACCAGGCTGACAACTATTTCCATAGGCTCATTTGTGCATACCTCACCTTATACTTGTTCTGTGCGAGTGTTTCTATCACATCTCTGGATTTCTGGTTTTAACCACACACACACTTGCCTTACTTTTGCTTCCTTGTTTTCACTTTGGGGAAACCCCTTCACCTGCATACTCGGCCTCAGTCCCTCTCGTGAAACGGGAATAACATCAGGACACGAAAGAAAGGGCTTGGTAGATAGTTGCTCTTTTGTTTTGCATCACGTTCGTTCGCACCTGCCAAATTCAACCTCCTTCAATGCCAGCTTCATTCACAGCCATTGCTCTCCTCCCTTTAAGTTTCAGTTTACAACTTACTTTGTGTGAACTAGTTATCCCACACAGTCTTCACCAGAGATTCACCCACGTGGCCCCCTCCCGGAACTTTCTTTAGGTACTGGGAATTGAACCCAGGGCTTTGTGAATGCTAGACAAGTGCTCTGCCCCTGGGCCCGAGCCCCTCTAATAAATAATTAAGTATTTATTTATTCATAAATAAATAAATAAAGCATTTCAGCTGGACAGTAATGGGGCTGGCCTTTAATCCCAGCATTTGAGAGACAGAGGCAGACATGTTTTTGAGTTCCAGCCCAGCCTGCTCTACAGAATGAGTTCCAGGATACCAGGGCTACACAGAGAAACACTGTCTAAAAAAAAAAAAAAAAGCACGTAAGCATCCCATGGTGATGCAAATCTTTAATCCTATCATGGAGGAGGCAGAGGCAGACAAATCTTTGTAAGTTCCAAGCCAGCCAAGGTTACCTAGTAAGACCCTGTCTCAATTAATTTAATTTAATTTAAAATAGGACTAGAAAGATGCCTGAGCAGTTAAGAATGCTGGCTGCTTTTCCAAAAGACCCAGCTTTAATCTCCACCTCCTAAATGGCAACTTAGAATCATCTCTGTAACTCCAGTGTCCTCCTCTGGCCTTCATGGATACCAGGCATGTTCATGGCACACAGACATACATGCAGACAAAATGTCATACACACAAATAAAATTAAAATAAGTAAATAGAAGTTAACAGTCATAAGCATCTTAGCTGATTTAAACCACACCAAAACCCCATGTAGTGTGACTGTCCTTAATTCAAGATGGTAAAGTCAAAGTTCAGAATTCAAAGCTGTTGACCTATAGCTCAGCTGTAGTGCATTCGCCTAGAATGAACAAGGCTCTGGGTTCAGTCTACAGACTGAAAAAAGAAATCACACAGCAAACAGCACACTTTGCTGAGCATGGTGGAGCACACCTTTAATCCCAGCACTTAGGAGGTAGAGGCAGGTGGATCTCTAAGTTTGAGGCCAGCCTGGTCTGCAGAGTGAATTCCAGGCCAGCCAGGGCTACACAGAGAAACCCTCTCTTAAAAAAAGAAAAGAAAAGAAAAGAAAAGAAAAGAAAAAAGTAGCGTATGCCTGTAGTACCAGCATCCAGACTGCTGAAGCAAGAGGATTGCTATGGAGTTTGAGGTTACCCAAGGCTACACAGTAAGACCTGTGTTTAAAACACACACAGAAAGAAAGGAAGGAAAAAAGGAAGGAAGGAAGGAAGGAAGGAAGGAAGGAAGGAAGGAAGGAAGGAAAAGAAAAGCACACTCCAAGATGCAGGGCTGGGGTGTGGCCCCATTGGTAAGCATGAAGACCTGAATTAGATTTCTGGGATCCATGTCCAAAGCCATGCATGGAGATGGAGACCAGTGAGATGACTTTAGCAGACAGAGGACTGCCACACAAGCCTAACAACCTGAGAGTTTGGTCCTTGGAACCCACAGTAACCAGGAAAGAGAGAACCAACTCCACAAAGTTGTCCTCTGACCTCCACATGTGTGCTGTGGCACTCCCGATCATATAAAAACAATAAACAAATAAATGTTTATCAAGCCAGATATGGTGCTGGATGTTTATAGTCCCTGTGCCGGGGACCTGGAGACAGGAAGATCCCTGAAGCTTACTGGGCAGCCAGCCTACCCTAACTGGTGAGGTCTAGACCAAAGAAGAGCCTTTGTTTCAAAGGAAGTGGACAGTTTCTTAAGATGACACTCAATGCTGCTTCCACCTCCGCGCGCACGCGAGCACACACACACGAACATGCATCTTCCTATTAAAACATCAAAGTGCTCAGCTACGACTTGTCAGCATTGGTCAGTGTAGTTGGCAACATTTTAATGGTACACAAAATAATTGTGCGAGTAACAATCTAAGTCTTTGGCTCTTAGATGTGCTTCCCCAGTCAAGGAGCCTGAAAAGGCCGTTGTCAAGTTTTTCTACGTTTTCCTACTCCGGTTTTTCCAGAAGGGGGCGCTGTGTAGACTGTTATTTCAGTTTCTAGCTCAGTGTTCAGCCAATGGGAAGCAGCCGTGGGAGCAACTTTAGTCCACAGTAAGCAGCATCTCTGGCGCCATCTGTGTAGCGTGTCCCCTCACGTCACCCCTATCCCCTTCGCTGTTAGAGGATCCCACTCCCTGGGGATTCTGTGAAGTCGCACCCACTCTGAATCTAGCCTCTAGCTCAAACCCGTGTAACCTTCCCCATTCTGTTTAACATTTCAACACTTTCACCCCACATGAAACCGATTTCCAGAATTCAGACATCTTTTGCTTCGCAGGCTTACATGGTGGTTTGGGGTTTTGGCTGAACACTTAGCATTGAAGCCCAAACTTGCATTTCCTCCTCCTCCTCCTTCTCTTTCTCCTTTCTTTTTTTCCAGGCAGGGTTTCTCTGTGTAGCCCTGGCTGCCCTGAATTCACTTTATAGACTAGGCTTGCCTCATAGAGATCTGCCTGCCTCTGCCTCCCAGAATGCTGGGATTAAAGCTGTGCACCACACCTAGCTAAACTTGCATTTTCTGTCATAACATAAAGTCTGAGCTCTTAGGTCCAGCAAGTGCCTCTGAACAATTGGAAGA
Organism: Psammomys obesus; assembly: GCF_907164565.1. Classification (NCBI taxonomy): domain Eukaryota; kingdom Metazoa; phylum Chordata; class Mammalia; order Rodentia; family Muridae; genus Psammomys; species Psammomys obesus. The sequence goes on along the minus strand of NW_026590062.1, from coordinate 12,415,073 downwards.
CTCTTCCTCGGAGCCGTGAGGTCTTCTACTCAAGGGCAGCCCTTCTACTCAGGAGCCTGGGAATGTAGCTTAGTTAGTCGTTGCTGAGCAGACAGGAAGTCCTGGGGTTCAATTGCCAGCCTTCCATAAGCCAGGTGCAGCAGCTCAAGCAGTTGGTGGAGGCAAGAGGTTCAGAAGTTCAAGGCTGAGCTGGAGAATTGGCTCAAGTGCTTATGAGTGCTTGCTGCTTTTTTCGGAAGGCTGGACCTCTGTGCTAGCACAACTTACAAAACTCTGACACCTTTCCTGTGCTCAGGCACCTCCACATAGATACGTACACAAGATTAAAAACAAACCTTTTAGGGCTGGAGAGATGGCTCAGCAGTTAAGAACACTGTCTGCTCTTCCAGAGTCCCCGAGTTCAATTCCCAACAACCACATGGTGACTCACAACTTCCGGCATGCAGGTGTACATGCAGATAGAGCACTCATACATAATAAATAAATCAATCTTTAAAAATAAACCTTTAACGAAAAAAAATGGCTGCCTAGTACAGGCATCCTCCTGCTCATATATGCTAATTCCTGGTAGCACATGCCTTTAATCCCAGCATTTAGGAGGCAGAGTCAGGCGGATCTCTGTGAGCTCAAGGCTAGCCTGGTCTACATAGCAGATTCCTGAACAGCCAAGGCTATATAATGAGACCCTGTTTCAAAAAAAAAAAAAAAAAAAAAATCCTGGCTGATCTGGTCCTAGTGTTCTCTTCCTTGCCACCTTCGTCTTTCTCTGTCTTTGGGGTTTCACAATTGGGTCATACTGATGCCAATAGATATGCAATGCAAATGAGTCTTACTTGGAAGGGCTGTGTCTAATCCTCTGTGGATGGTAGTAGGGAGTTTCTCGTTTATATTGACTTTCAGCTCAGCCTTTCTGAGGGCCTGTGTCTATAAGGATGTGATATTTTGTGTTGCATGCACACACACACACACATTGGTTTTCCTTGTTTTTGTTTTGGTGTGTTTTGTTTTTATTTGTTTGTTTGTTTGTTGATGTTTTTAATAATATTTATTAAGAATTTCCCTTATCCCAGCTCCTCACAATTTTTGTATTCTCTCTCTCTCTTAAAACAAAATGCCAAGTCCAGCTCCTGGACTTCAGACCTGCCCTGAAGTGTGACCAACACACCAGGTCTCTCCATTGAAGAAAACTGACTTTGCTCTCCTAGAAGCAATTAAACGCCAACAGCTCCTTAGGCAGGGGTGGGACTGCGCGCCCATCTCCCTTCCTCCAAGCTGGATTTTGTCTGGCTTGAGTTTGTACAGATCTTGTACCCGATAACACAGTATTCATTCATGTGCATCTGCCTTGTTGTGTCTGGAAGACCTCCTTGAAGTTAACCAGCACCTCAAACCCTTGCAAATCTTTCCATCCTCTCTTACACATAGATCCCTGGGCCTTGAGGGGAGGCTGAGCGTTCTGAGGTCTCTTATTCTCTGCACAGTCTCCAGTTGTGGGTCTCTGTTAATTACCATCTACTGCCAGAAGCAACTTCTCTGACGAGGGGCTGACCTGTGGGTATAGAATTAAGTCATCCTTTATTTGCTATGTCCATTTAGCAGGATAACAGTAGCCGGTCCCTCTAGGGTCTATGGCACACCTCGCACAGGTTCTTGACCTCAGTGACAGTGTCAAGTGTGGGCTTCATTTCCCTGAGTGGGCCTTCAGTCCAACCAAAAAGTGATTAGTTACTCTCACAACATTCACGCCACGGCTGCATATACCAGTGCGTATACCTCGATAGGCAGGTCAGGGCTCACGGCTGACCGATGGTCAGTCTTCTTCTCCAGCAGTGTGTACGGCCTATTTTGGGTGGTGCCTTTCCCAGCTTGGTGGGCCTGGGATCTATAAGAAGGCCAGCTGAGCAAGCCAGGAAGCAGCACCCCTCCATGGCTTTTACATCAGTTCCTGCCTCCGGGTTCCTGCCATTTTGAATTTCTGTCCTGACTTCCTTCAGTGATAGTGAGGGTAAAGCAAAAGCCAAATGAGTCCTTTTTTTCCCCCAAGATGTTTTGGTCGCGGTATCTCATCACAGCAATATTAATCTTAACTAAGACAAGCCCCAAGCTTTTCTTTTTCTTTCGGTGCTGGGGAGCAAAGTTGGGCATTCCAGGCCCAAACTGGTCCTTTGAGATACACCCAGGTAGACGTCTTGCTTTGTTTTGAATTATTTTTGAACTTGTAATTAGCATTGTCTCTTGTTCAATAAGGACAGAAATAAATTTTTTTGTCATGTACATTTTATATTTGGATGAATCATGGTTTTTGTTTTGTTTATTTTGAAATATTTTTGTTTGTTTGTTTTTCAAGACATCAGGGTTTCTCTGTGTAACAACCTGACTGTCTGGCTGTCCTAGAGCTTGCTCTGTAGACCAGGCTGGTCTCGCAGAGATCCTCCTGCCTCTGCCTCTTGAGTGCTGGGGTTAAAGGCATGTGCCACCACCGCCTGGCACAAATCGTGTTTTTATCTTTTTTTAAATGGCATAATTTTAAATAAAATCATTATGTTTATTTCTATGTGTGTGTATGTGCCTACACACACACCTGCATGCCACAGGGAACCTGTAGAGGTCAGAGGACAGCTTGCAGGGGTTGGGTCTTTTCTAACATGTGGGTGCTGAGGATTGAAAGAAGGTTATTGGCTTGGTGGCAAGTGCCTTTGCCCGCTATGTAGTCTCTCCAGCCCTCAATTTTTTTTATAATGTAACATTTCCCAGATAAAATGGCAAGACTACATTTAAAAAGCTTCACCCTTCCATGGTGAAGCCTGTAATCCCAGCGCTTGGGAGGCAGAGGCAGGCAGATCTCTGTGAGTTCAACGCCAACCTGGTCTACAAAGTGAGTCCAGGACAGCCAAGGATACACAGAAAAAAAAAAAAAGTTTTACCCTTGCTCCTTTCTTGACTGGATCGTAGTCATAAGGCAGAAGATATAAGTGGCTCCCCTTGGGACCACAAGGACCAAATCTAAAAGTCTAAGACTAGAGGGTCTATCCTAAAGACTATGATATTGTGCTAATGACAGCCGCGTGGGGCTGCCTGCCTTTCTCCATCCTGGCCTTCTTATTTTGAAAGACAAACACTCAGAGGCTGGAGAAAAATCTCAGTCTGTAAAGTGCTTGCCCTGCAAGCCTGAGTCTATTTCCCAGAACTAAGCTCGCCTACACATTCTTACAATACCAGGGATGTGGAGGCAGAAACAGGCAGAATCCAGGGTTCGCTGTCGGAGCCTCTCCAGCAAGACAATGACAAATCCTGTGTTTAAAAAAAAAAAAAAAAGGAGGTGGGTGGCAGCCAAAGAGTGGCACCTGAGGTTGTCCCCTGGCCTACATACACAGAACACCAGCCCCCGTGTGCTCAAACCGGCACAGTAGGGTTTGCTCTTGCACTATAGAACAGGACTGATACCACCAAGAAACCAGACATTTCCTTTACCGAAAGAGAGAAATCTGTGGTCATACTAAGCATGTCCACAGTCAGGTGAGAACAGCGTGGCTGAACAAGGGGGAAGTGACGATGCGTGACCAGCCGTTCAGCCGAAGCCTGCAGGAAGGGGCAGTGTTGACATCCTTTTCTGAGAAGTCTCCTGCTGAGGAGAACCAGAACGCTGGTCCTGGGCTTTGTGACGGTCACGTGATACTGTACCAAAAAGCCCAGATTATCCAAAACCACAGGCTTTGTCCTTCCCATCTTGGGTCTCTACCGGCACTGAGGCACACGTCTCTTTTTGCCTGGCTTGCCTGGTTCTTTCTGAAGATGTTTCAAAACAACCAATCAGCCGTGGTGATATGTCATTTGAAAATGGTTTTAATTATGTTTCTCTCTCTCTCTCTCTCTCTCTCTCTCTCTCTCTCTAGGTGTACATGTGTATATGTGTTTGTGGTGGTGGGCATACATGTCAGGGAAATTGTGTGGGGGTCAGAGGACAGACCTGCAGAGGTCACTTCTGTCCTTCCACCATGTGGTTCCAGGGACCAAGCTCAGATCATCAGGGTTGGTGGCAGGCACTTTCACCTGCAGAGCCATCTTGTGGGTGTGGGTATTGGCTCATGGCCTTATGACCAGCCATCGCCTCTCGAGAAGTCCATTTTGCCTGGACAGCTTTTTGAGACAGGGTCTCACTTCGTAGCCCTGGCTGGCCTGGAATTCACTGTGGAGACCTGCCTTCCCAAACTTTAGACATTAGGATGCAAATACCAAAATAAAAGGGGTTCAGGATGCTGAGGTGACCATTACAGCACACAGATACTCCATCTCCTCAGCAACCTGATCCCAGAGCCCTGTGCAAAGCAAACAGGGTTGGGGGACTGAGGTCGGCTCCTCAGAGGTTAATGAAAACCAACCTGTTTGGCTCTTCCAAAAATTAGACATCTAATAAGGTCACCTGCTATTCTAGCAATACAGGACTGGTAAGAGACTCAACCAGTTTCGCCACAGGCAGCACATGAAACTTTTCCATGCAGAAGATCAATTTAGAAAGATAACACTATGTTATCAGAAGGCAGGCTTGATAAACCATTTATGCTTAGTCAGCCTGTGAGCTCTCCGGATCTGAGGAACACAAGGCCAGGAGAGTACTGAGAGTTCTACGATTCATGAAAGCCTCCTATTAAAATGTCATAAATCTCACAAGCTACTTGTTGAGAAAAAAAAAAAAAGTTGAAGTCTGGTGGACCAGTGAGCTGATTCAGGAGGTAAAACCTGCCTACAAATCTAAAGACCTGAGTTGGATCCCAGGTCCAAAACAGTGTAAGGACAAACAAGGCCTCTGATCTCCATAGAAACGCTGCACTTGGGGGGGCGCGCGCACACACACACACACACACACACACACACACACACACACACACAAGTATTTTTTTAAAAGCAGTACAGCTGAGGGAAGAAGCATTTGTCCTCTCCACAGCACAGCAATGAAGAAACAAATAATTAACCCTGGATAAGGTGTCACATTCCTATAATTCCAGCAGTTGAGAATCTGAGGCAGTCTTGAGTTTGAAGCCAGCCTGGGCTACATGGCCAAACCATTCCTGAAAAAATAGGCGGTGGGGCTGGACAGATGGTTACTGGCTGCTCTTGCAGACAGCTTGAGAAAGGTGATCTACCTTGCTTACGACTGGCAGCCAGCCAGATGTGGTGGTGTGCGCTTGTAATTTCAGCCCTCAAGAGGATGAGCCTGCTCAAAGCCAGCCTGGGCTACACAGCAAGATCCTCTTTCAAGAAAAACAAAACAGAAATCAAAGCAAAACAAAACAAAATAAGGGGCTGGGGAGATGGCTCAGCACTGGCTGCTCTTCGGAGGACCCGGGTTCAATTCCCAGCAACCACATGGCAGCTCACAACTCTCTGTGGCTCCAGTTCCAGGGGATCTGACACCCTCACACCAATGCACAAAAATTAAATCAAATGGATTATTGAAAACAAAACACAGCAGAAAGATCTCACAACCTGTGAATTATCTTTAAACCCATGTGGCAGAATTCAGAATATTTTTTCCATGTCCCCTCCCGCCCAACAGTTGGTGAGTCCTTTACCATTGGGTTAGAACTCTAACCTGGGCCCAGAGTTCATATCTAACATCTCAGATTTTAAGTTGCATGTATGACATATACACTTTTAAAAGTTATACTTACTTATCATGTATGTTTGTGCACCATTTACATGACCAGTATCCTTAAAGGTCAGAAGACGACATTAGGTCATCTGGGTCTAGAATTAGGAATGGTTGTGAGTCGTCATGTGGGTGCTGGGACCTGAACCCAAATCTTCTGCAAAAGCAACAAGTGCTCTTAATCTCTGGGCCATCTCACCAGCCCCATCTACATTTTTGAGGCAAGAGCTCATGTTTCAAAGACTGGCCTCAAATTCATTATGTAGCCTAGGATGACCTTGAACTCCTGATCTTTCTATCCTTACTTCCCAAGTGGTAGGGTTACAAACATACACCACCACATATGATTTATGTAGCACTAGTACTGGGCTTTGTGTGTGCTAGACAGGTGTTCTATCAACTGTGATACTGCCCCAGACACTATATATATATATATATATATATATATATATATATATATATATATA
>NW_026590062.1:12217390-12408949 GCF_907164565.1 Psammomys obesus | reverse complement strand
ACACACACACACACACACACACACACACACACAGAAACACACACACTATATATACACACACATATATAATTAAAAACTAAACAAATCATTAAAAAAAGAGAAAAACAAAAGTTGAAAGAGGGCTTAGCTGGGCAAAGTTCTTCTGTGCATACGTGAGGACTGAGTTCAGATACCCAGTATCCGTATAATGCCCAGCACAGCTCTCCTGCAGTGAGGTGGGAGACAGACAGGAGAATCTCAGGAAGTTCACAGACCAGCTAGCCTGGTGTATGAAGCAAAGACTTTGTTTCGTGTACAGAAGAAGACTAGGACGTTGGCACTCACACACACAAATACACACACAGATTAAAAACAAGATGCTAAAATGAGATATTTTTGGACTAGTTAGGTCTGACATCCAATAGAAGATAGGAAAGCCACATGGAGTCTGGGTCCATAGCTCAGTGATGGAACAATTGCCTAGCTTGTATGAAACCCTACGTTCAATCCCCAGCACATACATGCACGCACACACACACACTCTCATACATATATACACATGCACACACTCTCATACACACACATAAGCACACATACACATACATTCTCTCTCTCTCTCTCTCTCTCTCTCTCTCTCACACACACACACACACACACACATACACACATAGAGGCAGAAAGACAGAGACCCGGAAGACCAAGCCCAGAAGGTGTAGAGAAGATGCAGCCACAAGCCAAGGAAGTTGGAGGAGGGAAAAAGCAGAGCCTGTTGAGCCATGGCTGATGGCTAGATTTCAGCCTCCTGGCCTGCAGAGCTAAGAGAGCCTAACTTCAGTCACCACACTCGTGCTAAGTTGTTACATCAGAATAGGGAAGCCCGGGCACTCCCACCCACGGCCGGGGAAAATGTTTTGGGGAAGCAGGGTTCCTGAATTCATACACCTCCTTCTCCCACTGCCTGCTACGAGGTGGCCCACTGGGAATCTCACTTCCTGCCCTTGTCACTGATGAAAAGGAATGCCAACTTATAAAAGTGCCAGAGTAGGCAGCACCAAAGGGTGTGAGCGCCCTGGGTTGATCCCAGACCGGCCTGGTGGGTTTCAAGTTCTCTCCACCCTTTCTTCCTGCCCATGGGTTGGCAGCCACTTGCTCTTTATTTAGGATGTTCTGGCTGTGTGTTTTCTCCATAGGCTCTGGGAAGACACATGAGGAAATCATCATTGCAATCCTGCCTGCTATGCGCCTGTGTGTGGATGTCTGAGTGCGCGTGGGCGGAAGACTGGTTGAAGGAAGTGTTATCTCCTAAGATTCCTATACAGTAGCACTTCTCAAACTTCTCTCAGACAGACATGGTGGTGCTTACCTTTAGCGCCAGCACTTTCCAGGCTGAGGCAGGCAGGTTTCCATGAGTTCAAGTCCAGTCAGGACTACTTAATGAGACCCTACCTCAAAAACAAACAAACAAACAAAACTAGTTCCTTCTTTTCTTCCCCTGGAGAGATTCGAAGAGCCTCTCCATCTCCCTAAACTCTTCCTGTAATCCAGGGCCCAGAGGCCCAAGTTACCAACTGCATTTTCCTAACTCCCATCAAATCCATACCTAATGACATAAAAATGTGTTTGCTGTTCTATGACCCCCTTGACCAGCTCATTTTTCCTATTATCTTTTGTGTTATCTACCACATTTAGGAAATACTATCTCAGACCAGAGAGTGGCGGTGGTGTGAATGAGAATGGTTCCATAGGGTAATATATTAAAATGCTTGCTTCCTAGTTAGTTGAAGTGTTTGGGAAGAATTAAGGGGCCTGTGTTGGAGGAGGTGTGGCCTCATTGGAGGAGGTGTGTCACTGGAGGAGGGTTTGAGGTTTCAAAAGCCCAAGCCAGGACGGTGACTCTCTCTACTTGCAACTTGAGGATCAGATTCAAGCTCTTGGCTCTTTCTCCAGCACCACGCCCACTTGCCTGTTGCCACACCTCCTGGCGTGATGATCACAGATGCACCCTCTGAGACTGTAGGCAAGCCTCCAATTGAATGATCTTGTCTATTAATTGCCTCAGCCATATTGTCTTTTCACGGTAGCAGAAGTGTAACTAAGACACCCACTCACCCCACCAAACAGCCTAAGCTGGACTTGAGTTTATAGTAATCCTCCTGCCCCAGTCTCCCAAGTGCTGGGATTAGAGGCATGGGCACTGGGCAGCTTCCAACGGCTTTTTCTTGTTAGCTGTGCACATGTGCCATCTCCCCAGCTATACTCTGCTCCTGATGTCCTGTGACGGTCAAGATGTCCGGAAGAACCAAGGACAATGCCTCAGGGATACATTCAATAGGCTTTTTTTTTTTTTTTTTTTTTTTTTTGAGACAGGGTCCCTCTATGTAGTTCTGGTTGTCCTAGAACTCACTATGTCGCCCAGGCTGGCCTTACAGTCACAGAGATCCACCTGTGTCTGCCTCCTGAATACTGGGATTAAGGGCATGAGCCCTGTTCTGTAGAGGAATTCTAATTCAGAACATGGTTACTCTGGCAAGAAATCACATCTAAAGACCCTTCTAGGTCTGTGTGATCTGGCTGGAATACAAACACCTTTAATCCAGGAGACAGAGACAAGCAGATCTGAGCTCAAGGCCAGCCTGGTATAGAGCAAGTTTCAGGTAAAGAAAAGCTTAGGTCCAGGCATGGTGATAATGCCTTCAGTCCCAAACAGTGAAGGTAAAGATAGTTTGTAGGAGGGAGCACCCATGTTTGAAAGTGATGCCTAATTGAGTGGCAGAAACAGTGACAGATTCGATTTGACAGAATAGGACACACCCAACTGTCAAGAGAACAGGGAGAAACGGGAAGCTGCTTAAGGGAGCAACACAGAAAATGAGAGAAGAAGCAGGTTTTATTTTGTTTTGTTTGTTGTTTTTGTTTTTTGAGACAGGGTTTCTCTATGTAGTGTTGGCTGTCCTGGATTCCATTTATAAATCAGGCTGGCCTTGAACTCACAGGTCTGCCTGCCTCTGCCTCCCTGAGTGCTGGGATTACAGGTGTGAACCACCTTGCCCTGACAAGAAAGGAGGTAGTTTTACCAGGACAGATATACAGAGATGGGTTGAAGAGAGAACAAGCTAGATACAGGTGAAGACAGAATGATCCAGAGAACAGAGGAGCCAGAAGATTGCTGGGGTCAGTTTGAGGCCAAGCAGAACAATTCAGAGTCCGAGAGAAAATGAACTAGACTGAATAAATTAGCTGGGAAGGGAGTATGAGCCAGAACAGCTGAATTGAACCAGCCAGCCCAGAGCTCAGTGAGAACAAGTAAGGGCGAGCTTAGTAAGCAGTAAGTCTCAGAGGCTGGAAACATTCTAGGCGTGGGTTAGATTGTACGGAGGCCAGAAGCTTCCAGGACCAGACCTAGGTTAGCAGACAGAAGCAGTAAGCCTCCAAAATGACAATTGAAACAGGTGAATAAAAGTTCCTTTCACACTGTTCTAAATATTAATTTAAAAATTTTGTGTTTGTGTGTATATGTGTGTGTGCATGTGGCTGCAGACTCCAGAGGAGGCCAGAGGTGTTGGAAACGCTAAAGCTGGAACTAGAGGAAGTTGTGAAGCCACCAGGTGTGGGTGCTGGGAACGGAACCTGGGTCCTCTGCAGGAGTAGTAAGTAGCAACTCCAGCTCCAGGAGATCCAGTTGTTCTTTCTGATCTCTTTGGGCTCCTGCACGGGAGTGTGGAAGTGAGGAGGTGGAGGAGGGTCTCCGGGGAGAGGGAGGAGAAACTGACAAGGGAGGTGTGAGGAGAAAAGTGGCAGAAGAATAAAGAGGAAAGGCGGAGAGAGAACCAGCCACAAAGAACCTCTTGATTACTCCAATAAACGAGAACTCCAGCCTGGAGTAGAGACCACTAACCCAAAAGCCCACAGAGACCAGGAACAGAAAAGGACAGAGACCACTCAGTGCAAGGCGGGGACTGTGGCAAACTGCAGAAGTCACATGGGTTGGGGGTGGACTGGCTGCTGCTCTCTTGCGCCTGCAGGCTGTTGCTGTGCTGGACTACAGGCCCAGCATGGCAGATCTTCCAGCCTCCTATGAGAAGGTAGAAGCTGGGAGCAGTGGTTCCTGCCTGCAACCCCAGTACTTCGGCGTATGAGCTAGGAAAAAGATTGCCATGAGTTTGAGGCCAGCCTGGCTTGCACAGTGGGTTCCAGGCCAGTTTGAACCTCAAAAAGAGATGGTGTCGACAAGCAAACAAAACCAAAACAATCCACATAAAGACAGAAATGTGAGTGGGCAGTGGTAACACACACCTTTAGTCCCAGCCTTCTGGGACAAGTGGATCTCTGTGAGTTCAAGGCCAGCCTGATCTACAGAGCAAGTACCAGGACAGACAAGGGCTACACAGAGAAACCCTGTCTCAAAAACAAGCAACCAAGCAAGCAAACACACAACAAAATGATAGCAAAAAACAGATGTGGGTTATTTTTTTGTTTTGATTTTTGTTTTTTTGAGGGTTTTTCTGTGTAGCACTGTCTGTCCTAGATGTGCTTTGTAGACCAGGCTGGCCTCAAACTCACAAAGATCCACCTGCCTCTGCCTCCTGAATGCTGGGATTAAAGGTGTGTGTCACCATGCCTGGCCAGAAATGTGACTTTCTAAAGACAATTCAAATCTGTGACATCCTGTGAGCTAGCCAAGCATGGTGGCTCAGGCTTGTAATGCCAGTACTCAGGAGGCTGAGGCCAGCCTGAGCCACAGGGAGCAATGACTTTGCCTCAACAAAGTCAGATAAATCACCTGGGGATGTAGTGCAGAGGCAGGGCACTTAACGTGAGTAAGGAGTTGGCCTTGATTCCCCAGCACTATACAGTGATGGGCCAAAGCAAGCAGATCCTTTTGAGTTCTGTGTGCCCCATACTCTAGCCCTTTCTCAGCCCACATGGAGTAAAGGAGGCCCTTAGATGAAAAAAGAAAAAGGATTATAATGACCGAGCCTTGCTGGTCGTGGTGGACTAGGTCTGCATTCCCAGCTCTTGAGGGAGTGGAGTCGGGATGATCACAGATTTAAGATCTGCTTGGGCTACAAACCAAAGTCAAAAGCAGAAAGATAATCTGGACAATTTAGAGAGGTCCTGGTTCAGAATAAAGGCGGAGGAAGAGGAGAGAAGGGGAGGAGGAGAACAAGGAAAAGAGGAGGCGGAGAGGAAGGGGGAAGAAAAGGTATCGAGCACGCACGCACGCACGCACGCACACAGCCCCAGCTCAGGGGTGGCGTTGGTCTACAGTACATAAATCCCCAGGTTCAATCCAGGGAACGCAGAGATGTTAATTTCTCAGCTGAGTCTCAAAGACCAATGAGAGGAAGTGAAAGCATGTAATTTGAAATGGCTTCTTCAGACATTCGGAAGGTGACGGTGTCAGTGATGGGGAGTACTGGGTGACAGTGATGGGCAGTGGGGGACCTATGAGGCTGATCTGGAGTCTAGTATTTGGAGTCTAGGGTTCAGTTGGGAAAACGTGAGCACCTGGGGCTGTGACTCACAAGCTTTTAATCTCCGTAGCTGGAAGATGGAAGATAAGGGACTCAGGGTCATCTTGAGCTGCAGGGCAAGTTCAAGACCTCTTCCAGAGGTTCCCAGGCCCACCTCACCACCACAGCCACCTGTAACTCCAGCTCAGAGGACTCAGCGCCCTCTTCTGGCCTCCATGGGCGCTTACACACAAATAATAAGTCTTTAAAAATCTGGGTGTGTTCCAGACCGGCAGCAGCACGTCCAGCTCAAATCTAGCTTTAATCGGCATGTGGAAGAACGAATTTGTGCATTCCTTCGATACACTCCCCTCCCCACTGTTCCTAAATTTGGAAAGGCATAGAGCGGACGGACACTGTCTCAAGCCAAAGAACAGGAAATTTTAGAAGACTCCAGTTTTGTTTTTTGGTTTGTTTTTGAGACAGGGTTTCTCTGAGTAGCCTTGGTTGTCCTGGACTCACTCTGTAGACCAGGCTGGCCTCAAACTCATAGAGATCTGCCTGCCCCTGCCTCCTGAGTGCTGGGACTAAAGGTGTGCGCCACCACCATGGGGCAAACACTCCAGTTTTTTAAGCAGTCTGGTTTTACCTGCGATTATTTTAGAAATTAATTCCTTAAACAACCACTTGATTCCTCACTCACCTCGCTAACAGGCTATACTCGATGTTTGGCTCTCTGAGCCACCGGTTGGAAACAGACCCAACGTTTTGCAAAAGTAACTAACTAGGTTCTGATTTCCAGGAGAGCTGAGACCTGACTCCTCCAGAAGAGGCTGCCTCATGGAGACAGGAGGAAAGGTGGAATCCTTCATATCGTTTTCATGTCTTTTTGGAGGGCCTGGCCGTAGGGCAAGAGCCCAGAATTTTACACATACTGCCTCTGAGCTACAACCTCAGCTCATAAAGAATTCTGCTGCTACTGGACAGATGTCATGTTTCAAACTGTTTGTCCACGGACCCTCCCAGGTTGTGGAGGCTGTCCTTCTGGGTGTGGGCACAGGAAGTGGCCCTGAGAGGCTGCAGAGCACAGTCCCCTCTCTGGCACTGCATGGGGGTGTCCCAGGGGACTTGGAGAGGCCAGGGCAGTCAGGCAAAGGTTAGGGAGGAAAGCAGCCAGGCAGAAGCCCAGAGCGGCTCCAGGGAATGTTTAGATTTCTCCACCAGGAGGGAGGGCAAACAAGCTTTTTTTTTTTTCCTTCCTCCCCAAGCCTTCTGTGAAGCTCTGAGCATTTTGCAGCCCAGAGTGTGGAGAAGACAAAAGTAGAGAAGAAATATCATCCCCGGGGCTGGAACCAGCAACAGCCCTGCAGCATGCATCCTGTCAGACCCTGGAGCTGCATCCCAGAAATGCGCACTCATGGAAAATGGCTTGCACCTCAGAGCCTGGTCCAGCTGCAGGCTGCACCTCTGATGGGGACAGGCAGCTTGTGACCCAGCCTGAGGAGAAAGGCCGTGCTGCTGGCTTTCGTTTCCTGGCTGAAGTTTCTCTTGTGGGTACGTCTGCATCCCAGGGTGATGAGGTTAGGTGTTGAGCTGCTGGGGGCGAGGTAGTGTTCAGACAGGCATCCATCCCTTTGTGCCGGCCACCTGGGACACTCTCTCCGACTGCCATGGACAACGGGTCATGCTGTCTCATAGAGGGGGACTCCATCTCCCAGGTGATGCCGCCGCTGCTCATCCTGGCCTTCGTGCTTGGAGCCCTGGGCAACGGGGTAGCACTATGTGGCTTTTGCTTTCACATGAAGACCTGGAAGCCGAGCACTATTTACCTTTTCAACTTGGCTGTGGCCGATTTTCTCCTCATGATCTGCCTACCCTTTCGGACAGACTACTACCTCAGACGTAGACAGTGGATTTTTGGGGATATTCCCTGTCGCCTGGTCCTCTTCATGCTGGCTATGAATAGGGCTGGGAGCATTGTCTTCCTCACTGTGGTGGCTGTGGACAGGTATTTCAAAGTGGTCCACCCCCATCATTTGGTGAATGCCATCTCCAATCGGACTGCAGCTGCCACCGTCTGCATCCTCTGGACTTTGGTCATCTTGGGGACTGTGTATCTTCTGATGGAGAGCCACCTGTGTGTGCAAGAGACGGTGTCGTGCGAGAGCTTCATCATGGAGTCAGCCAACGGGTGGCATGATGTCATGTTCCAGCTGGAGTTCTTCCTGCCCCTAGCCATCATCTTGTTTTGTTCCCTCAAGGTTGTTTGGAGCCTGAGGAGGAGGCGGCAGCTGGCTAGACAGTCCCGGATGAGGAGGGCCACCCGGTTCATTGTGGTGGTGGCTTGTGTATTCATCACGTGTTACCTGCCCAGCGTATTGGCTAGACTCTACTTCCTGTGGACGGTGCCCTCCAGCGCCTGTGACCCCGCTGTCCACATAGTCCTCCACGTCACCCTCAGTCTCACCTACCTGAACAGCATGCTGGATCCTCTTGTATATTATTTCTCAAGCCCCTCGTTCCCCAAATTCTACGCCAAGCTCAAAATCTTCAGTTTGAGACCCGAACACCAGGGATGCGAGAACACACGGAGGTCAGAAGAGATGCCAATTTCGAACCTTTGTCGTAAGAGGTCTATCGATGTGGCAAATAGTTCCCAAAGGCCATCAGACGGGCAGTGGGATCGCCAAGTGTGCTGAATGGCACTAAGACAACCAGCCCCAAAGCAAAGGCAGAGAAACAGGCAACTGTGAGTTAAACTGTACCGAAGGGTGGGGGGCTTGAAAAATGCCACCACTCCTTCTCAGCTGTGTCCTTCTCGCTCACGTGGAAATGAAACCCAGTCACTCTATCTTTTCTAGAAGGTTCTAGTTGCTTGAAGGGAGTTGGTTGTGTTTAAATACTCTGATTGCTATTGCTACGATAAGGGGACAGTATGTATGTGTGTGTGAAGAAAAAGCACATGTGTTGGGTTAGGAACTATCTGGAGCCTGTGTTACTTTACATGGCTGAGAAAATAGGTGTGAGTGTTGCTGGGTCTTGTTTTTGCTCTGAGAGAGTTAATGATCTCAATAACTTGTCAGTATTTCCTGGACTTGAAAAAAAAAAAAAAAAAGAAACTGGACTGAGTCAATACACTTATTTCCAGCTGAGTGAGACCCTTTACATCAGGACACTCTGTCCTAGCCATTTTGTCATCTTCCCTGGGGAGCCTCCATATATTTAATTTTCAATGTTTGAACATCCGGGTGGCCCAGGAGGGCAGCAGAAAGACTCCAGTCTAACCTACCAGCTCCATATGTTTCTGATTTTAGGTGGTTTGTATGTTTTTCTTTTGTTTGCATTTCAAAGAAGGTGTCTACATGCTCCAGTTTCTCCAGTGGAAGCTGAGAGGCTGGGTCCACCTGCCAGGGTCCTTATTGGAGTTTGGGGCATGCTAGTTTCGTCGTGGTTGTTTTTGACGGCTTGATACATGAACTGAAGTTATTCGTTCACTCATTCTCAGTTCCTTACTGAACCCATAATGTATTGTGCTGCACTATCCCACATCCTTATCCGTTTTGTCTTCGGTGCTGGGCATCGAACCTGGGGCCTTACACGAATTAGGTGTAAGCACTCACCACTGAGCCCCGTTCCCGGTCCCCTTGTGCCCCCTTTCACTGTAGCATTGTTAACCAACTCTTAGGAGAAAGTAAAGTTCTAGGGGCGGCAGAGAAATTTCATCTCCTCTCCCTTTCATCAGACGTGTCTAGATTCACAGTCAATCATCAGGGGTCTCCTCCTACTGTAGGGACGAGTGTTTCCCCAAACACTACCCGGAACACTCACAACCACGTGATTCTGTGAAGTGACAGGCTGCTCCTGTCCTGGAGAAGGGAAAACAGATACCATGCTAACCTCCCCTCCCCTCCCCTTCCAAACCACAAAAGTGGTGACAGTCATTTTTTTCTTTTATTTATACTTTCTCCGATTCCCAGTGTACTCTCCCCATGCAGGGACCTTGTCACTTTTTATATCTTTAGCCTGAGACACTCTTCTAGGCTGTCCCTCTGGTTTCCCTTGCCAGAGGTATTGTACAGCCTAGTATCAAAAAACATGGTCTGACTTCGGGGCTGGTGAGTTGGCCCAGAGGGCAAAGGGGTCTGCCATCAAGCCAACAACCTGAGCATCCCTGAGACCCATGTGGTAGAAGGGGAAAACCGACTCCTCAAGGCTGTTTTCTGGCTTTCACACATGCACGCAGAGAGTTAATGCGATCACAGTTCTATAGGCTACACAGTCAAGTGGATCTCAGTTTGTGTCCTAGCTCAAATATTTATTGGATATGAGCTCTTAGGGAAGATATTATTTGACCTTTAACCATGCTCAGTTTTGATTTGTTCAACAGGAGTAAAACCGATGTCAAAGGGTTTGGGGGCAAGTTCAATGGGTGTATAATCTCGACGCATAAGGAAATCTGTTGTACTGTTTCGCCCCAGGTGCCTAGAAGAAGCCCACCTGCTTATAATTGATGGTAAATACACCACATTTGCTCAGTGACTATATTCACAGAAATGTGAAGCTCTGCGTCTGGCTGCGTGTCCAATAATGGCTTACTGTGTTACATGTGGTTTGTTGTTGTTGTTTTTAAGCTCGAGGATAATTTTATTAAAGTTTAAAAGAAGAAAATTCCAGGGCAGGCAAGCTGTAAATCTCAGCAAATGGAGGAGGGAGACAAATAGAGGAAGAGGGAAAGCTGTGGCTTTTGTCAACTGCCACAGAGTGGATGAGGAGCGACATGGTGGGGAGGAGGGGAAAAAAAAAAAAAGAGTAGAAAATCTCAAAGTGCCAGAGTTGGGAGGCTTTAGGCTCTGGCCAGGAAAGAAAAGGGGAAATTTATGCCTTTGTGAGCCAGGATTCAGAATTTCATGGTGACACTACAGTGTCTGACACATTCGTGTCTGAAGAAGCAGACACAGACGTCTGTACAATGGAGGTGCAAACCTTGAATCGAGGCCAGCCTGGTCTACAGAGTGAGCTCCAGGACAGGACAGCAGAGAGAAACCCTGTCTCGGAAAAAAAGAAAAAAGAAAAAAACAGTTAAGAGCACCCCAAGCAGCACCCTGTTGTCACAGCCTGACCTCTCCTTCTTAGGAAGGAGTCAAGCATCAAGGATCACATACCATTTTTCTTTTTCTTTTCATGATGATGATTTTGTTTTTGAGACAGGATTTCTCTGTGCAGTCCTGGCTGTCCTGGAACTCATTCTGTAGACCAGGCTGGCCTTGAACTCACGGAGATCTTCCTGCCTCTGCCTCCCGAGTGCTGGGATTAAAAGTGTGTCTCACCACGCCCGGCTGCCTTGCTGGTTTTGAACTTGAGATCTGCCTGCCTAAATCTTGGAAACTGGGAGATATTTCAATCAGTGAAGTGCCTATCACCGAAGCACAGGCCCTGAGTTCAGTCAGAACTCAGACGGTGGCACATGCTTGTCATGCCAGGGCTGGGGAGGCGGGGACAGGAGAGGGTCAGTGGCCAGCCAGCATGGCCGAATGGGTGAACCCTAGCTCTCAGTGAGAGACTGTCTCAAAAACAGAACGATGACCAAAGCAGACGAGGTAGGGGTTTGGTGAAGGTGACATGATGGCTCTGTGGGTAAAGGCACTTGCCACCAAGGCTGGCCACCTGAGTTTGATCCAGTCAGGACCCTGTGCAGGGGGAAAAAGAGAACGGATTCCTGCAAGTACATCTCTGGTGTCCACTTGTGTGTGTGTCCATGCATGTGCACGCGCACGCGCGCACACACACACACACACACACACACACACACACACACTAAATACATACATACATACATACATACATACATACATACATACATACATACATACATACGTACGCAATTTTTTTCCCAAAACAGGGTTTCTCTGTGTAGCCCTGGCTGTCCTGGACTCTCTTTGTAGACCAGGCTGGCCTCAAACTCACAGAAATCCACCTGCCTCTGACTTCCTGAGTGCTGGGATTAAAGGTGTGCATCACCTCATCGAGAATAAACATTTTTTTTAAAAGGTCATCCATGAGGAATGACTCCACAGATTGACCGCTGGTCTCCACATACTCTCACACTCGAGCACACACACACACACACACACACACACACACACACACACACATCCTACATGCAAAAATAAATAAATAGACATCTGTGAAAAAAGCCTGCTTTTAATTCTATCCTTAGGCATAATTTTTTTGCTCCTTTGTTGCTTGATCCTAATAAAATAGATTTTGAAAGAAAGTGTGTCTCTTATGTGTGACTCTAGCTTAGAAGAGTTTTCTAGCTTTTAGAAAACTTTTATGATGTTGCCCTCCAAGGGAAGGAAGTAAGGGTCCAATACTCAGAAGCCATGGCAGGCCCATGGACTGAGGCTCTTGCCACAGAACGGCCAGAGCAAACCGAAAGCCAGGGACATCGGACGGAACCTCAAGCAGAGCCTGGACCCTAGCCACACTTCCCTTTTGAAGCTGTCAGAGTGTGACACAGTCTGTCTTACCAAAAAGCGTTCTTAATAGAACTGGTGAGGGAGAGGAGGAGGGGGTTAGCTTTGTTGATGAGTGTTTTTTATCAGGAACAGGAAAATAATAGTTTTAGAGGAAATGATTCCCCTTCACCGGAGAAAGTCAATAGTCTGTAAGGATAACATGGAGGAAATGACAAGTGCCTTTAATGACAGGGAGTCACTGTGTAGGCCTGGCTGGTCTGGAACTCTTTATATAGAACAGGCTGGCCTCAAACTCACCGAGATCCACCTGCCTTTGCCTCTTGAGTGCTGGGATTAAAGGTGTTTGCTGGGACTGAGAGGTGGTTCAGTGGTTAAAAGCACCTGCTGCTTTTGCAGAGGATCTTGGTTCAGGTCCCATTACCCACATGGTGGCTCCCAACAGCTTAGAACTCTAGTTCTGGGAGATCCAACATCCTCCTCTGGCCTCCACAGGCACTACACGAATGTGGTGTGCCTAACTGAAGGCAAAACACTAATACACATAACAAATAAAAATTTAAAATGGAAAAGTCTTTGCCACCATGCCTTACCCTCCAACTAAAGGTTATGATGAGGCCTGATACATGCATAGTGCTTGGAGAGACTGGATTTCCGGCACATGAGGAGTTAAAGCAGCTAGAAAAGCTTTTGTACCGGGAGCAGGGACTGTGTTGCAAGGTCTGGCCTTGCACGCCTTCTGGGCCTTCAGCTCCAGATCTGGTTCCAGAATGATGCAAGACCCCAGTCTCCCAACGGATGCACCCATAGCTGCCGGGCTGGCTCCGAAGCCTGAAGGGTATAAGGTAAAATGGAAATTTTAGGGCCCTTTTTAAAGGAAGCATTGAAAAATCTCAAGATGGCACCAAGCATAGTAGAATATACATAAGGCCCTTATATATATATATATCATACATGCATACATATATACATACATATATAAAGATATATGTGTGTGACAGGGTCTCTCTGTGTAGCCCTGGCTGTCCTGGAACTCACTCTGTACTTTTTTTGGGGGGGAAGAGGGCATTTGAAACAGGGTCTCATTATGTAGCTCAGATTGGTTTAAAACTACAATGCCAGGCTCTCAGAACTACACTTTAAAACTAAAAACCCGAGGTTGCTCTCTGCTCTTCCAGAGGACCTAGAATCACACATGGCAGCTCACACAGGCACTCATGCAGGCAAAACACCAATGCACATAAAATAAAAAAAATAATAAACAAATAAACAAACAAACCAAAACCCCAGGGGCTGGGATGTAGAGCAGTTGTTAGAATGCTTGTTCAGTGTGCACAAAACTCTGGATTAAATCCCCAGTGTGGCATAGACTGAGAGTGAAGGTGTGTACACCTGCAGCGCCAGCTCTCAGGAAGCGGAGGCAGGAAGAGCAGGCATGCACAGTCATTCTCAGCTACAGAGGAAGTTCCAAGCCTCGTCTGTGTGAGATCCTGTCTCAAAAAAGAAAGTAGGAAGAAAGATTCAAGCCAGGCGCAGTGGCACACACCTGTAATTCCACCACTCATGGAGGCAGAGGTAGGCATATCTCTGTGAGTTCGAGGCCAGCCTGGTCTACAAAGCAAGTCCCGGACAGCTAAAGCTACACAGAGAAACCTTGTCTTGAAAAACAAAACAAAACAAAACAAACAAAAAACTGGGGGCTGGAGAGATGGCTCAGAGGTTAAGAGCACTGGCTGCTCTTCCAGAGGTCCTGAGTTCAATTCCCAGCAACCACGTGGTGGCTCACAACCATCTATAATAGAACCTGGTGTCCTCTGCTGGCATTCAGGCAGAACACTGTATATGTAATAAATACATATAAAAAAAAGAAAAAGAAAAACCACAAAAACAAAGAAAGAAAAGTTTCCTTCTTCAGTCCCCCTCATTGTATTTAATATATATATATATTTTATATATATATATATATATATATATATATATATATATATATATATATATATACCATAGATATGTTTATATATACACACAGGCCAGTGCAGCTAATGTCCTCTCTGCTTCTTGTATCACTACACCTGCTTTATTAGAGCCCCAGAGCTGTCCTGTCTCCTGACTGGGAGATCTTCTACAGTGTCCTCCAGGAAACCTGCTTCCTGCCCCCGCACCCTGCGAGTGTCTCCTGTCCCAGGGGAACATGAAATCCCGCTGTGATGCGGTAGGGATGGTGTTCTGGGATTCCCAAGCCAAGCATTCAAAAGGTCTGTCTGGGACTCCCGAAGGCCACCTCAGCCCAGCCTACCCGGTCGACAGGACAGGCGGCACAGCCGCACCAAGAACCGGGTGTCTCCGTGTGCTCCGCAGTCGGGATTTAGCCTCCTTGTCAACCTGACTGCATCAACAGTCACCTAGGGGATACACTTCCGGGTGAACGGGGGTGGGGGGGCTGTTCTCTGGCCTACATGAGAAGACCCGCCCCGAGCGCGGGCCGCTCTTTTCCATAAGCTGGAGGAGAAAGCAACCTCAAATTCGCCTCCCTCCGCTTCCAGACCGCGGCGCGCTGGCCACCCGCCGACCGCTCACCTCACATCAAAGAGAAAAATGAACTGACACCTCATGTATGTAACTCCAGGCTAGGGACCAACTGAAAGCCCTCGAGGAGACCAGCCGAGTCCAGCCGACCCAGACGCCCATGGAAAGAAGTGACAGCCGTCGTTATTTTAGGCTACTGATGATCCGCTAACCAGTGAAAGATTAACTAAGACAGAACCCAGGTTAGCCACAGATGTGAGAGAGTTACCTACTTACAAATCGCTGAGCCAGTGGTTCTCAGCCAGTGGGGTCACGACCCCTTTAGGGGTCAAACAACTCTTTCATGGAGGTCACTTATCAGAGATCTTGCGTATCTGATATTTACATTATGATTCATATCAGTAGCAAAATTACAGTTATGCAGTAGCAATGAAAATGATTTTGTGGTTTGGGGGTCACCACAACATGAGGAACCGTATTGAAGGGTCGAGGCACTAGGAAGGTGAGAACTGCCGACCTAAGCCCTTTTTCCCAGTCTTGAGACAAGGGTCGTAACAACACCTTTCTCCCAGGGCTTGTGTGCAGATAACGTGAGGTCACACGCGGAAACCCCTCAGTCCAAGGTCTGGTGACAAACAGCAAGCAGCTGACAAAGGACAGCTGGTATCCTTGTTTTACTTTTGTAGTGTTGGGGACCATACTCAGGGTGTCAGGCATGCTGGGCAAGTGGTCTACGGCCGAGCTCCAGCCCTGGTCCTGTCGTATTTATTTGCTTAATTGCTTATTCTGTCTTCTTTGTTTGCTTTTGAGACAAGGTCTCCACATGCAGCTGTGGCTGACCCAGAACTCCGTATGTAGACCAGGATGACCTCAAATTCAAAGAGATCCGACTGCCTCTGTCTCCCTGGTGCTATCACCCTTTGGTTTTGTTTACTTATTTTTAATTAGTGAATCTTTGTTTTGTTTTATGTGCATTGGTGTTTTACCTGCATGTATGTCTGTGTGAGGGTCCCCTGGGGATGGAGTTACAGGGAGTTGTGAGCTGCCATGTGAGTGCTGGGAACTGAGTCAGGGTCCTTCAGAAAAGCAGTCAGTGTTCTTAACCACTGAGCCATCACCTCTCCAGCCCGCTGGTTGTCTGTTTTTTAAGAGAGGGTCCATACAGCCTTCCTGGCTGGCCTGAAATTGACCCTATAGACCAGGATGGCTATGAACTTGCGATCATCGTCCTTCCTCTCCTTGCTTCCTGGGTTCTGGGCTCACAGGCATACACCACCACACCCTGTCAAACATTTTAAAACTGTTCGCTGGGTGCAGTGGCAAAGAGCTGTAGTCCTAGTTACTCAGAGGGCCGAGGAAGGAGAATCCTTTGACCCAGGGGCTCAAGGTTAGCCTGGGCAACAATTGAGACCCTCCTTGTCTGAAAAATTAATTGATAGCGACTTCTGTGCGTACCGTGGCACATCTTCAAGATGTCCCACCCAGCAGAGAGGCTCACGCTGGCTGTGAGAGTCATACTTACGAGCATAATCTCCTTTCCACCAGACTGCAGTCAGGGTCACTGCCTGACTCTGTAAGTGATCAGTCGCAACAAGTTTCTGTACAGCTCATGCACCAGTAAGAAAAAAAAAAAAATTCAGAAAAGAGCAGCACAAGACAAGGCGTGCCCTCCAGAGGTGGGAAGACTGGAAATTCCATACCCGGTCCTGGCACCCTCTGAGTAGCTCCAAACTTCCTGTTTAGACACTCTGAATGTGAGCATTGTAAGGGTGGGTGGGCAGGGGCAGGGTCTCACCTGGTTCCTCAGTTTCCACAGGAGGAAGCTGAGGGGCAAGTGAGGGGCTTCACAGCCCACTAAGGGTGGAGCTAGAATTAGAAGCCAGCTTTTCTCCTTTTGCAAACTTAAGGGATGTTGTTACTCTAATTTTATTTGTGTAGGCCAGGCTGAAGTGGTGGTGCTCAAGGCCCACGTTAAACCCAGTACTCAGGTGGCAGAAG
Organism: Psammomys obesus; assembly: GCF_907164565.1. Taxonomy (NCBI): domain Eukaryota; kingdom Metazoa; phylum Chordata; class Mammalia; order Rodentia; family Muridae; genus Psammomys; species Psammomys obesus. Next base: position 12,392,517 of record NW_026590062.1, on the reverse strand, counting down.
CAGGTGGATCTCTAAGTTTAAGGTCAGCCTGGTCTACTGTGGGAGTTCCAGGGCTACGAAGAGAAACCCAGTCTCAAAAAAAAAAAAAAAAAGAAAAGAAATAATTACCCATGACTGTCTGGTTTCATTTCTGTGTACTGTGAGAAAATACGCTGACAGAAAGCAGCAGCATAAAGGGCTAAAAAGGGGTTTGTTTCAGTTTGGCATTCCTTTCCGCTATCGTGGGGAAGTCAAGGTAGGAAGTGGAGGCTTCTGGTTACATTACATCCACTCTGGAGAGCAGAAAGAGATGAATGCATGCAAGCTTGTCCTCCCGCTCACGTTATGCCCAGCTCAGTTTCTCCACTCTTACACAGTTCAGGATCCTCTGCCCGGGAAAAGGTGCTGCCCGTGGTGAGCTGGACCTTTCTACATCAGTTAACTTAATGAGGACCATCCCCTACAGATACACCCCCAGGCAAACCCAATGTAGTCAGTCCCCTCGTTGGAAACTTCCCAAATGATCTGGTCACGTTAAATTAACAATTAAAGCTAACCATTACAATGGCTACTTTTTTTTTTCTTGTTGTTATTGTTAGTTTGTTTGCTTTTGTTTGTCTTGAGACCCTGCCTCATGTAGCTCAAGCTCGCCTTGAATTCTTGAACTTTCTGTTTCTGTCTCTCTTGGTCTTTCGAGACAGGGTCTTTCTGTGTAGCCCTGGCTGCCCTGGAACTTACTATGTGGACCAGGCTGGCCTTGAACTCACAGAGATCTGCCTGTCTCTGCCTCCTGGGTGCTGGGATTAAAAGTGTTTGTCACCACTCCCAGCTCTGCCTATGTCTTTTAAGGACTGGGATTACTGGATCCCAGGTTTAAGGTTTTAAAAAAAAATTTTTTTTTTTTTTAATTTTAAAGGGGTTGGGGGAGCTGGTAGGATGGATCAGTGGGTAAAGCGCTTGCTATGCAAACACTTCATCTGAGTTCAGATCCCATGTATGAAGTTGTGCATGGTGGTGCATGTCTGTAGCCCCAGCGCTGGCCAGTGGGGATCAAGACAGGTGGTTCCTAGGAATTTGCTGGCCAGACAGTGAATTCTGAATTTAGTAAGAGACCCTGACTCAAGCAGCCGCTCAACGTCAGCGTTCGGTCACCACACGCCTTCGAGCACGCGCAGGCGAGTGCACCCTCGTGTGCGTGTGTGAGCTCACATTTATAGGATGCTAACTCAGGAAGGAGATTCCCCTTTGGATTCTGGATGCTGGCAATAATTAGGGCTGGCCGCTTCTCTCTTAGTTCACCAGGCCCTGTGGGATGAATTCACAGCTCTTGCCTGAGTCTTCTGTGACCAAGTACCTGACAGAAACAACTAAGAACGAAGAGGTCTGTTTTGGCGTAAGCATCCCCAGGTCATGGTGACCTAGAGCAGCAGGACGTCACCAGCCCCTCAATCTGTGGTGGCAGAGTGCAGCGCAGGCCTCAGCCTTCCAGGCCCTGTCCCTAGGGATCTGTCTCTACCAGCTACCATCCTCAGTTCTCAGGCTCCAGGACAGTGTCAGCTGATGGGGACCAAGTGCTCAAAACATGGGAGGGGGGCTGGGGAGTAGGGGTGGGGGAGGTGGGGTGGGGCTTTATGTTCCACAAGTAGCCAGGCAAGCAAGTGGGAGTGTCATCGAAGGCTCAGGGCAGTTGCAGGAGAGGGAGGAGTGGTCTGGCTTGATGTTCCAGGCCCATAATCCCAGCACTCAGGAGGAGCAGGCAGCACAGCCAGCTGGAGCCCAGCCTGGGCTCAGGGAGATGCTGTTTAAGGGTCTGGGGAGACGGCCAGGTAAGAGTGCCTGCCCTTGCAGAGGACTTGAGCTCAGTTCCTGACACCCATATCAAGGGACTCAGACCCACCCGTGCCTGCTGCCTTAGGGAACCTGACACCTCCTGCTGGTTTCTGAGGGCACCTGCCCTACTCCCGTGTGTGTATCTACATACACACACACACACACACAATTTTTAAAATGTTTTTAAAAGCCTTTTTAAAAGTACAGTAACATTTGGCAAGATGGTGTATTTTGTAGAGGTGCTTGCTGCCAAGACTGACAGTCTGAATTCAGCCAACACCCAGGTAATAGAGAACCGACTATTTTAGGCAGCCCTCTGACCTCTGTGTGTGTGTCTCCTTTCCCAAATACATGAATGTAGTTAAAATTTTCCAATGAATAAAACAAGTTTAAAAAGTAGTGTATCACAATGAGTCGAAACAGAGCTCTGGAGATCAGTCAGATTCCAATCCAAGCTCCGCTGGGTTATCTCGGGCACACTACTCTCTGGGCGGGGCGTCATTTGCCTCATTTGGAAATCACAGTCAACAAGCGTTTTGGAACCATGGGCTACAGAGGATAAGACAAGATGATATATTTAAAGCATGGAGGGCTGGAGAAATGGCTCATCTTTTAAGAACACTGGCTGCTCTTGCAGAGGACCAGGGCTCTGTTTTTCAACGCCCACAAGTTGGCTCGAGAGCGTTTGTAAGTCTAGATGTGACGCCCTCTTACGGCCTCTTTGGATACTGCAACTGTGGCACACATAACATTCTGGCACCAGCAAGCAAACACTCACACACGTTAAAAAACAAATTGGCTGGGTGTGGTGCTGCACACCTTTAGTCCCAGCGCTTGGGAGACACAGGCAGGGAGATCTCTGTGAGTCTGAGGCCAGCCTGGTCTACATAGTGAGTTCCAGGACAGCCAGGGCTACACAGAGAAACCCTGTCTCAAAAACAAACAAACAAATACTAAAATATAAATAAATCTTCAAGGCCTAGAGTCTGGCACATTGGAAAGCGCAGTGGGGGAACTATCGGTCTCAAAACTCTCATCTTCATTATCACCGTTTTCATGAAGTGTCCGTAATCCTATAGGATCCAAAGCTGGGTCACCCTAAGCCTAGTCTACAAAGCTCTGTCACACGCCATTGAAGATTTTGGTACTATAAGGAATAAATTTCCAAATTCTAACTCAGAGTAGAACAACAAAACCTTTTGCACACACACATATGTATATATGTGTATATATGTATATATACGTATGTGTATATATATATATAATGCCAAAATATTCAATGGCAGATACTCTGTAAGAAATTGTTGTCTTTCTGCAAGGCAGAGTGCAACACCTGGGGGCTTAAAAACCCAGATCTATTTTTACAACTCTCACACAGCCAGCCATGTCTGCAGTCCCTGCACCTGGGAGGCAGAAGCAGGGAGATGGAGTTCAGCTCCCTGCATCCTCACCGGGTGGCTCCCTACTGCCTACAGCCCCAGCTCCAGGGCATCCAGCAGCCTCTGGGTGCACCTGCACTTACATGCACATACCCACACAGACACACAAGCGTGCACATAATTAAAAATAAAAGTAAATCCTCGAAAGGAAACAGGAAGGGGGGAGGGGACCTGTATACCCATAGTAAAATTTCACATAAATTCTTACTGCTTCTGGAAAGCCTCATTGTGCATTCAGTAACAATGATTGCCGCCATTGTTAACATATTAATTATGTAAGCCAAGCGAATGGCAGTGGATGAATTCTCCAAGGCCAATTAGCTAATCATTGTGTGTGCATGCAGCCTTCGGAAGGAATGCCCCCATTCACTCACTCACAATTGACAGTCTGCTTGCCTAAACTTATCCTGTACATTTAGAAAAAAAAAAAAAATTGTGGGTTCCCGTCTGCCCAGGGGATTTTTTTTTTTTATTACTTGTTTATGAAAACAGCAAGTTGCACAAGAGCCTTGCTAGCTTTTTTTTTTTTTCCCCAAACGATTTCGTAGTTTCCTGGTAACCATTCAGTCATCTCTTTCAACACCCTGACATGACATAAAGCTGAGGCTGAACCACCCGCTCACCACACAAGACACACACTTGCCTTGAGCCTTGGCTAGGTGAGGAGCTCGGGGCGGACTAACCAGATTCACTCATGAGCAAGCAGAACCATCTTCTGGTGATCAACGGCAAGAACTGCTGTGTATTCAGGGATGAAAACATTGCCAAAGTCTTGCCGCCGGTGCTGGGGCTGGAGTTTGTGTTCGGACTCCTGGGCAATGGCCTTGCCCTCTGGATTTTCTGTTTCCATCTCAAGTCCTGGAAATCCAGCCGGATTTTCTTGTTCAACTTGGCTGTGGCTGACTTCCTCCTGATTATCTGCTTGCCCTTCCTGACGGACAACTATGTCCAAAGATGGGACTGGAGGTTTGGAGACATCCCCTGCCGTCTGATGCTCTTCATGCTGGCCATGAACCGACAGGGTAGCATCATCTTCCTCACCGTGGTGGCTGTGGACCGGTACTTCCGGGTAGTCCATCCCCACCACTCCCTCAACAAGATCTCCAACCGGACGGCGGCCATCATCTCTTGCTTCTTGTGGGGCGTCACCATCGGCCTGACCGTCCACCTCCTATACACGAACATGATGACCAAAAACGGCAACGCAAATCTGTGTAGCAGCTTCAGCATCTGTTACACCTTCAGGTGGCATGACGCAATGTTCCTTCTGGAATTCTTCTTGCCCCTGGGCATCATCGTGTTCTGCTCGGCCAGAATCATCTGGAGCCTACGGCAGAGACAAATGGACAGACATGCCAAGATCAAGAGGGCTATCAACTTCATCCTGGTGGTGGCCATCGTCTTCATTATCTGCTTCCTGCCCAGCGTGGCCGTGCGGATCCGCATCTTCTGGCTCCTCTACAAACACAACGTTCGGAAGTGTGAGATCTACTCCTCGGTGGACCTGGCCTTCTTCACCACGCTCAGCTTTACCTACATGAACAGCATGCTGGACCCAGTGGTCTACTACTTCTCCAGCCCATCTTTCCCCAACTTCTTCGCCACATGCATCAACCGCTGCCTTCGAAAGAAAACAATGGGCGAAGCAGATAACAACCGGAGCACAAGCGTGGAGCTCACGGGGGATCCCAGCACCACCAGAAGCATTCCAGGGGCGTTAATGGCCGATGCCAGGGAGCCATGCAGTCCCTCTTATCTGGCCTCCAGGTCTCATTAAGTCACTATGCCAAGAAGGGAGATTGCCACTCAGGCCTAAGCTCTCTGGAGAGACAATTTGGCCGTTGCACAGAGTAACATCATCAGACTTGGCTTACGCTTTCTTGGAACTTCCAGATTCAGAGAATCGGATTTAGAGAAACAGCGTGGTGCAGTTGGCGGCTTGGTTGCAAGATTCAGGTGGCCGTAGAAATCTCAGAGGAACAGAAAGCAGTTTCCAGACAGCGGAAACTTCTTAGCCTCCCAAGCCTACAGAGCTAAGGAGTCCTGCAGAGTCTGAGCCCAGACAGGTCCATCCGCACCTGTCTATGGCTGGCTGGTGTCCTTCCTCAGGCGGCTCAAAGCCTCAGATGCTCTTTCACCCCTAGGGTCCTACCTAGCCTGTCGGTGGGCCCCCGTGAGGACAAGGAGAGCCAAGAAACTGGAGAGGATCTCTGCCCAGGTGTCACTGAAAAGCCAGTGGGTCACTTGTGTCCTGGGGAACCGATTCACTTCTCAGGCAATCTTTAGCAGGAATCGAGGAGGTGGGGAGATCTGATTGTTCTCTGAGTCTCCAATAATGGTAAGAAGGGGACAGCCCTAGGAGGGACTGAACTAACAGTGTTGGAGGGAATCAGACAAATCAGCAAGAAATTCAGCTGAGCAGTTCAAAGGCTTCGGGGAGAGCAGCTGCTTCCCTCCTGCCTGCTTTTCTTATTAAGGGGTTTAAATGTGTCCACGGGTAAAGGAGGCAGGGGAGTTCCTCCCGGTTCATCGCTTGTGTTTCTGTACTTAACATCTACCATTTCAATAAATTTCGGCAGGAGGCAGTCTGCTGTGTCATTCGTCTGGGTTAGGGTTCACAGAAACGGTCTTCTTACTTAAGACCTGTCTGGGTTATGAACTGCATCCTAGCAGAAAAACCCAGTGCGCTGCAAAGCATGGGAGGGCACGGAGCTCCATCATGGGGCCGCTCCGGGGACGTGTGGGGAATATGGGACGCAGCTGCATTTGGGAAGGCTGTTTCAGAGTTTGCTGAGGAGCTTTTCTCTTCACAGTTTGGCGGGCATTGCTATAAATAGCTGTATATTAAAAAGAAAAGAAAAGAAAAGAATCAGACTGGAGTGGGATTTTTTTCTCCACCCCCAGGAAGGGGAAGGTGAGCTTCCTAAGGAATGGTTTCAGTTCCTAGTCCAGAGGCGGAAAGGAGATGTACAGGTTTGAGTCTGCCAGTTGAGAAACAAGTTTCTGATGTCCTTTCATTTCCATTTTCTGTCCCTCCTTGATCCTTTGGCAAGATGAGACTCACTTTTCCCTCCTGAGCTGGATGCAGATTAAGAATTCAGACGCTCAGATTTCTCAGCCCTGGGTGGACAGATGGAAGGTCTTGAGTTAAAATGTTCTCAGTTTACTGTCCATTACAGTCAGCTCCTAGAGGTGGGAATTTAAAAGCAGGGGCCGCCTTCTGGCAGATGACAGACAGGAGCCTGGAGCTGAACAGGATTTCCCCAGTCTGGATGCATGAGTCACAGGGAGCCTGCTGGTAAAACTCCCAGTCCTCCCGCGCTTGAAGTCAGCAGCTTCCATCCATTTGTCCGGTTTTGATGTGTGCCAGACACTGTTCTGGGTGGTGGCGACACAGCCAGGGCCAAGGTGGATAGATGGTCTTCTCATTGACTTCACATTAAAGACGGGGGCCGGACAGTAATGAAGGAAAGACACGGATGAAACACTATTGTTATGAAAACAGTCAAGCATGACAGTGGGCAGGACTGGGGTGGGGATGGCTGGGCAGGCCTCCAGGAGGAAGTGACATTGAGTTGAGCCAGGAGTAACAAGACAGAGCAAGCTATGAAAAAATCTGGGCTCAGGAGGGGAGGAGCGTAAGTGCAAAGATCCTGAGGTGACCAAGAACTTGATGGGTGTGAGTCAGCCCTCCTAAGGACCTGCCTAAATAAAGAACCCTAAACTGAGTGGTTTAAAACAGGAGAAATTTGTTCTGTCAACTTGGGGAGGTGTTGGCTGGGTTTGGCTCCGGCATGGGCTCTGCCGGAGAGTAAGCTCTAACCTCTGTGGCTGCAGGCAATCCTTCTGCAGCTTGGCTTGTCGAGACAGCGCTCTAATCCCTGCTGCCACGATTACAGGCGTGTGTGCACCACCATGCCCAGTTTATGTGGTGCGAGGACCCAGATCCAGGGCTTCCTACGTGTCAGACAAGCACCCTACCCACATTTGCAAATATTGTGCTGTTTATTGAAGGGATTTGAGCATCCTCAGATCTTGGGCATCCTGGAAGCCAGTGTATGAATGCATGTGTGTGTTGGTGCAGAGGACAACTCTGTGGAGTCAGCTCTCTCCCCCCCAGCTTAACTGGTCTGGAGACTCAAACTCAGCTCAGTGTGCAGCCAATGCTTTTACCCTCGGAGCCATCTGACTGGCCCCTGGTAACCCAGATTACGGTAATTTATGTGTTTTCTTTTACGTCTTCTAAATCTATCTTGTAGCTGCTTTCTTTACTTTGGGGGCGTGGCAGTTCTAGGGGCCACACATTCCAATGACTGAACTATGTAAGGAGAGACTTCCTTTAAGTTAGTCCCAACAACCTCTTCCAAACATGGACAGATCATCCCCTAAGGCCAGAACCAGAAACTAGGGGTTCAAAACTATACCCATTTCTGATGTCAGGAGCTGTCCTCCCTTTCAGATTTATTACCCCTAACCCGGCCCTAGGGCCTTTTGTAGACTGGGGGACTCTGAGTGGCATCCAGCATTCTAACAACAACACATCCTGGCCCTTCAGCTGTGGCTCAGTTTAAACACTTCCTGAGCATGATCTGCTGCTGCACTGGACTCACTGTTGATAATCATCAGCTGCCCGAACAGATGACCTGTCCAGGGGCCTCTGACCCTTTGGCCCTGCCTTTGCTTCTGTAATCAGTGATTTAGCTAAGGAACTGGTTCTTCTAGGTCCCTCAGACACTGGCAGTGTTTGGCAAAGTCCTAGCAATTTACCACTTACTGACAGCAAGTGGTTTGGACCACCCCCAGCTTGCCCATCTTTTGCTTCAGATTGGTGATGTTTTCACACTGGTACATAGCTGTGTAGTCTACTTGGGAGACTGAGCAAGAAGGATGGCTCAAGCCTGGGAACTTGGGGCCAGTCTGATCAATACAGGAAGACCTTGTCTCAAAGCAAACACAAAAACAAAGGGGAGAGGGCATGGTTCAGTTGTTAAAGTGCCTGCCGCTCTGAGCTAGGTGTGTTGGTGTGCATCTTAAATCATAGTACCTGGGAGGCTGGATCTCTAGGAATTTGAGGCCAGCCTGGTCTACACAGAGAGTTCCAGGCCAGCCAACACTACACATAGCATGACATAGTCACAAAACAAAAACAGAAACAAAGAAACGAATAAAAGAACAAAACAAAACCCCAAACTAACAACCCCCCAACCCAAATCAAACCAAACCAAATAAAACAAAAGGGCACAGCAGCACGCACTTGTAACCCTAAGGTTTAGAAGGCAAAGACAGGGGATCACCGGAGCTTACTGGTCACTTGGCCTAGCAGAACTGATAGCTCCAGGTTCAAGAAAAGATTTTGTATTTAAAAAAAAAAAAAAAAAAAAAAAAAAGGCTATTGAGGAAGCCTCCTTCCATCAACCCCTAGCCCTCACATACACTTGTAGTAGCAGTTTTGGTGTCTTTAAAACCTGTTATGTTATTACAAACATGTTTTTGTTTTAATCCCAGGTGTGGGATGTGGGGCTGATTCACATTGTCCACAGCAGCAGACCATTTGCCTTGTGTGGGCTCTGAGAGGGGCTCTTGGCCAGCTGCAGGATAGTTTAATTCTGAGCACTCTGGGGAAGGGAATAAATGCCAGAGCCCAGAGAGAGGAAGGGGCTCCGAGAAAGAAGGCTGCTGGTGCTTCCTCCCACCTCCAACCCCGCTGCTCCTGGTTGCTGTTGTTGCAGTTTGACAAGAAGGAGTTGGAGACATCCTGAAATGGAGATTGGACTTGCCCCCAAGGAACCCAAAGACCCTGACCAGCAGGAAGTAGCTAAAGAGAACTACAGCCCCTCTCCCCACTAACCTTGTTTCTCTCCTACCTGGTGTTGGAAGGGACTGGGGTGGAGAAGGGAGGCAGAGGCGTAAGAAATGTAAATAGAAGTTTTAAAAAGCACACTAACATACACTTCCATGTATTTTTTTGTTATAGTAATAGGAAAATAGTGTTTTTTTTAATAAGGACTTAATGCAAGGGTCCTTGTGCTACAAATAACTGAGTAGCCATGTCCTCCCAGTTGAAAAATCACCTTGGGAGGGAAGGGGAGATGCCCAAGGCACTCACAAGAAAATGACAGCTCCAGAGGGCCATCCTGGGGATCTAGAAGCGGCAAGCTCTTGCTGTGGAGGGGAGTCTCTTCAGTGGAACTGCCTACAAGTTGTGCTTGGGGTCCCAGAGGTACAGTTCTGTGAGCTGCTGCTCACGCTGGGGTGGACCTTGCAGGGGTGCAGCTGCCTTTTATTCAGCCGTGTTCCCGAGAGTAACCTCAGTAAACTCAGTGGCTCACTGAGCTCAGCTTGAGCAGACTTAGAATTGTTTTGTTGTCTGTCCAAGAAATGCCTGCTCACCTCAGGTAGGATACCTTGTCTCAGGAAATCCATGCAACTTCAGATTAACTTACACAAGAAATTAAAAGTAAAGGGAAAGGCTGTATGAGGGGAAACTAAGGAAATTAAACCAGGCCGGGTGTGGTAGCACCTATCTGTAGCTTCAGCCCTTGGAGGGGTCAGGCAGGAGGATCATGAGTTCAAGATCTTCCTGGACTCCACAGTGCATTCAGGGCCACATGATGAGTCCCTATTTAAAGAAATATAAACTTGGCTTGGGCAACTCCAGGCCGGTACAGGGACCTTAGCCACAAATGAGACTCCATACACATCAGTCAGATTTTCGCACAGGAGAAACCTCTGACCCCAAACCACTGCTTGGAGAATATTACGAAGCAGACAGTGTGGTGGCTCGGCAAGCGCCAGCCTGGCAACCTGAGTTCGCCGCCCCAGAACCCACACAAAAGAGCTGGTGGTGTGCCTCTGTAGCTGCAACACCCCTGCAGCGAGGTGGGAGGCCGAGAGGGGCACCGGCCAGTTAGCCTGGAGCAAGAGGCATGTCAGAAACAGGAGCGAGCCTTCTTCAACGCGCTGGAGGGAGAGAAGTGACTCCCTGGGGGCTGTCCCAGACATGCACCATCACACTCATGTGCCCACACACCCGCTCTCACATCATATACAACAATTAATTTAAAAAAAAATTTTAAATATGTTACAAAGACTGCACTGCCGGCACACAGGAGTGTGTGTGTGTGTGTATTTTTATTTGCACATTTATTTATTGTGGTACGGGAAATCCATCCTAGTGGTTCAGGCGGTACAAGGCAAGTGCTCTAGCACTGGGCTACATTCCTGGTCCTCATTTTTATATTTCCATCAGGGACTATAGGGGACACGCCTCCTCCCTGCCGGCATACTCAAGCTGGGGTCCTGGGGGTCATGGTAGGTGCAAGGCATACTGGGCAAGGTCCTATGATCTGCAAGGGGCACAGCAGTGGTGGGTGGTCCTGGTGGTCCCTGAGATGCCCCCAGTGTAGTGGCTGAGTGGTGACCGAGCACTAGGGAGGCAGCAGACACTAAAGGCACAACCAGCTTTCTTAGAAGAGTGAAATATTTCCGGGCCATCTTGCTCTTTCAGCTGCATCGTAAACCGCGTTTTAAAAACTAGTCTGCGTACAAAGATATGCTCTCTGCCAGGTGTTCTTCGGCTCAGGTTTCAGGAAACGCTCCACTTCACCAGCAAGCCTGGGCTCTGGGCCAAGCCCATCTCGGCTCTCTGCAAAAATTTGCCATGTCAGCCACATTACAAAGCTGTTCCTACCAATCACATCCACCAGCCTTTGGGAGCAATTTACATCATCCAGCCCAAACCCATTGCCTGTGAACTTCTAGGCATGTAGTTCAGAGCCTAGACAAGGCCTTCCCAGAGAATGGAGCTCTTTGTAGCGTTATATATTGCTCAATAAACTTGGGAGTAAAGAAGGGATCAGAGACAGTTCAGTCAGTAAAATGCTTGCCACACAAGAATGTGGATCCAAGCTTGGTTACTAGAACTCACCCAAAAAGCTGGGCATGGTGGCACCCACTTGTAATCTCAGTGCTAGGGTGGTGAAGACAGGCAGGTCCGTGGGGTTTGCTGGCCAGCCAGACCTGCCCACTTGCCCAGCTGCAAGCCAAGAGAGAGACCGTGCCTCAGAAGACAAGGTGGGGACTGGCGAGATGGCTCAGCAGGTGAAGGTGTGTGCCGCTAAGCTGGAAGACCTGGGTTCATGCTCTAGAACCCGCAGAATGGAAGGAGAGAACCAACCGCTACCAGCTGCCCTCTGACCTGTGCCACTCATGTCCACTTCACACACACAGAGACAGAGAGACAGAGAGGGAGGGAGAATACATAAATACACACATGGACTACATAAATGTATTTTAAAAATGAAAACCAACAAGGTGGATGACTCCAAGCTTGAGCTCTGGCTTTCACACATGCACACACACACACACATACACTGGCACCCACACACGCAACCACCTGAATACTCACCAAGACAGACAGACAGACAGACACAGACAGACGGAAGTTCTGTCCCTTCCTTGTCTTCGATGGCCAAAGGAACGTGACTATTTCATAATCAGAGCTACATTCTCTTTGGACCCAACTGTAACATTTGGCTGCACTCTGTCTCTTCAGGGAAAAGGAGGGCTGGGGTGAGGCATTGCAAACTTCAGGGCCTGACCTAAGGTCCACAGCGTGAGGAAAGGGAGGCCCTTCTGGGCTCTCAACAAATATTGATCTGCCGGGAGCCCTGACCACACCCAGACGTGGGTTGACGCTGGAAACAGCACCTGACATCCTCAAGGCAAGTCGGCAAAGAAGAGAAAACAAATTCTGTTGGTGTTACCAGGTTGAAAAGTACCTGGTTTCTTCTCAGCATTTGCAGAACATGTGACATTTGGATGGTGGCAAAACAGCTTTGATGAAGTGACTCGAAGGACAGGTTCCACAGGGGAGGGCTCTCACTCGGTGCAGTCGTTGGATCAGTGGGTTATCTGTAGCAGCTGAGATCTGCTCACCAGCATCTGGCAGGTAGACCCTGTGCTCTGCTCACTCAGACACTTCCACTCCATCCTACATGGATGATTTCCTGCATGGATGACATTGCAGGAACTGTGCTGTTTCCTGTTTTATAGAGAAGTCGGCTGAGGTGCAGAGAGTCTGAGAAACCTGTGGAAGGCCATACTACACCAGGAGAGTAAAGGCAAGCAGCTCACTCCCCGGTCTTCGCTTCCAAAGTTCTGAGCACATATGAAATGAGAGATGGCCAGATAATGTGAACCGGAAGACGCAGGCTGAAAGCCTTGACCACATGGGGGGGGGTGTCCAGGTTTTGGGGGTTTGTTGGTCGGTTGGTTGCTTGGTTGGCTTTGTTTTGTTTTGTTTTTTCAAGACAAGGTTTCTCTGTATTGCCTTGGCTGTCCTGGACTCCCTTTGTAGACTAGGCTGGCCTTGAAGTCATAGAGACCAGCCTGCTTCTGCCCAGCAAGTGTTAGGACTACAGATGTGTGCCACGGTCACCTGGTGACACTATAATTTTTCATACAATGTTTATTTATCTATTTATTTATTGCTGTGTATGCTAGGCATTAGCGGATCACATTCCTCAGCTAACTGGTGACCTGCTAGGAAGAGGAGAAACAGGCCCAGGAAAAACCCTGTAAAGACCCCAAGAGAGCATGGCCATCCATAGTCAGGGGGAGAGGTCCACAAAACACAACCCCGGTGAGACAAGGTGGGAAAGCCTGGAACTCCAGCTTGAGGAGACAGAGGAGGGAGCACTGGGAGTGAAGGTCATCCTTGGCTAAATGGTAGATATGAATCCAGCCTGAGCTAAACAAGACCTTTGCCTCAGACAGGCTGGAGAGATGGCTCAGTGGCTAACAGCACTTCCTGCTCTTGCAGAGGACCTAAGTTTGGACCAGCACCCAGATCCATCAGCTTACACTGAGTAGAATTCTGGGTCCAGGAGATTCAACGCCTCTGTGCTTTGCAGGTGCTTACGTTCGTGTGCGCACACACATATAAACATAATTAAAAAGTAATCTTTGGGCTGGGTACGGTGACCAAGCCTTTCACTCCATCACTTGGAGGTGGAGGAATTTCTGTGGGTCCCAGGCTAGCCTGCTTGACATACGAAGTTCCAGGACAGCCAGAACTCAATAGAGAGACCCTATCTCAAACGAAACAAAAACAAATCAAAAAGTAAATAAGTCTTAAAAAAAAAAAAGCCAATAACAAAAAGAGAAAACAAGGCAGAGGACGCAGCTTAGTCAGCACAGTGCCTGTCCACATGCACCCAGCTCTGTGTCTAGTTCCTAGCACCACATAAACAAGATGGTGGCACACACATTTACGACCTGAGTACTCGAAACAAGAGCAGAAGATCAGGAGTACAAAGGCCATGCTCAGCTACATAGCCAGTCTGAGGGTAGCCTTGGTTACATGAAACTTTTTTTTTAAGTTTAAAACAAAGAAAAAGACAAGACCCTGCATCCACATGGCGGGTAGATAGCCAGAGGTGAACAGGTAGATCAGTATTTAAGAGCACTTGTTGGTCTTGCAGAGGACCTGGGTTTGGTTCTCAGCCATCCATATCTTCATTTTCTCTGTCTCTGTCTCTCTCTGTGTTTATCTGCCTACCTACCCATCTATCTATCTATCTATCTATCTATCTATCTATCTATCTATCTACCTATCTATCATCTACTACAGTCCTGCTATGGTGCACAGACTGGCCTTAAACTTTTAGCCATCCTCCTGCCTCTGCTTCTGCCTCCAGAACACTTTTTGAGATTCCAAGTGTGGGCCACCATGCGGGGCCCTGCCTTACTTTCACGACACTGTAATCAACGTTGTCAGAAACAGCTCTGGAGAGGAGAGATTTGTCGTGGCTCATGATTTGAAAGCATTTCAGTTCATCATGGTGGGACACGTGTATTCACTGAGATGGCCATGCAGTGGCGGTGGGTGTTTCTGTGCCATGGTGTCAGGAAGCAGAGAGCCGGGCAGGAAGAGGGCAGGCATAATACTCCCCCCTAAGTGAATGACTGACTTCTGCTGCCAGCTGGGCCCCACCTCCTAAAGGTGACACAGCCTCCCCACATAGTGTCACCACCGTGAAACAAGCATTAAATGCTTGAGCCATCAGGATCAAGGTCAGATTCAGGCCAGCACACTCTTAACTGTGAGAAGAGGAATGTCTCTCGTAGCAGCAGCCTAGGCTGGACTGTTCTGCATCAAAGCCCCTGGCTGATGGAGATGCAGTCTGATTTTCAGCCTTCTGTGGGGACTGGCTAGTGGTTCTGGGGTGGAAGGCCATATGCATTTGTTTAAAAACGAATTATCGGCTATAAATCTGAATAGAATTTGACAAAAGGCCTGGCTATGCTGGACACAGAGAATTTCAACATCGGAAAAAGCAGTGTTACATTAGGGACACATTGACTTTTCATAGTAAACCTATCTCAAGTGCTTCCTCTCTCTCCCCATCTGCCTTGTTTGATGGTAAAATCAATCACAAAGATCAATTAAAATTTAACTTCTAAAATAATAATAATTAAAAAAAACTTAACCGGTGAGATGGCTCAGTGAACTAGGTACTTGCCACCATCCATGATGAACTGTGTTGAATCCCAGACCCACATGGTGGAAAAAGACAATGGACCCTTGCAAGTTGTCCTCAGACCTCAATGTACAAACAGACTCAAACAGATATTTTTTTAAGTTAAAAGAAAGAAAGAAAAGAAAGAAAGAAAGAAAGAAAGCCATGTGGTAGTGGTTCATACCTTTAATCCCATCACTCAGGAGGCACAGGCAGGCTGATCTCTGTGAGTTCAAGTCCAGCTTGGTCTACATAGCGAATTCTAGGATAGCCAGGACTACGCAAAGAAACCCTGTCTTGAGGGGGGAAAAAAATCTAAGCAGGTTTGTATCAGACTCTTGCAAAAGAGAAGGATTTCAGATGGAAATCCTGACAGTTTCTGTCAGGGAAACTATGCAAACTGCCATTCTGTCAGCCAAGCCCTAGAGAATAGTGTGGGAAGTGGATGTCTCTCACGGCCCACGAGGGAATGTGGGGGAAAGGAAGAAGAAAAAGTGAGAAGAGAAAGTGCTGGGAAGTTCCCATTTTACTGGGGCTAAGGAGAAAGGAAGACCACACCATGAGAAACGCATATTCATCGCTGCCGCTGTTTCCTGCCAGGGCTTCTCAGGCCCTTAAACGTCCTGGGTGATAAGTGAAAAAGGCTGTCTCCTCCTCCTTTGTAGCTTAGGTTGTCCTTCGGCACCACCTGCCAGCCTCAGCTTCTGAGCGCCACTGTATGCATGGAGGGTTGAGAAACTTGCAGGAGCCAGTTGTTTGGTTCTACCGTGAGGCCGTCTGCGGAATCAGCCGTGCCTGTGTGATGGCGCCCCCGTGAAAACTCTGACTCGTAGTGCTCGGGGTGGCTTCCCAGTCAGCGAACACTGGAGGACTGGGCAGGGGAGGACACCCACAGAGGTCATGTGAGGTCCAAGCAGGTCTCTCCACAAATGTGTTACACCACACGGCTCTTCTATTTGAAAACCTTAAGTGTTCCTTATTTATTATTATTATTATTTGCATCAAAGTACACAGTCTCTGAAGGTTCTAGAAAAGCAGTCTGATTTATACATAACTGGCATGTGAACTGTACCACCTTGGGCTCTAGAGAGCTGAGCAGTTACTAAGAAGAAACTCACCCTAGAGTGTGGGCTCCAAGACTGCGTGGTGATTCCTTTTCACCTGAAAACTCCCCTGACGGTCTCCAAGATTATTATTCTAGTAATCTACGGTAAATGTCCTTTCAAAAACCCTCTGGGTTGTGCAGTGGTAGTGCACGCCTTTAGCCCCAGCACTCAGGAAGCAGAAGCAGGTGGATCTCTGAATTCAAGTCCAGCCTGGACTACAGAGCGAGTCCAGGAGAGCCAGCGGCTACACAGAGAAACCCTGTCTGGTAAGAACAGAAACAAAAACAAAAAATCATCCTTGGCTACATAGTGAATTGGAGGACAGCCCGGGCTACTTAAGAACCTGTCTCAAAAGAAGCAAACCCAAATAATAAATGTAGCCGAAGTGTCTTCCTGAATCCTGTGAGCCTTTCTAGAACAGTGGTTCTCAGCATCTAATGACGTGACCCTCTAAAACAATTCCTCATGTTGTGGTGACCCCAATCATAGGGGTCATGACCCGTAGGCTGAGAACCATTGTTTTAGTCATGGAAGAGCAGCCAGTGTCCTAACCGCTGAGCCATATCTCCAGTGCCCTAGTAAGCCATGGAACCAAGGAAAGGACTAGAATTTTCCCCACCTTAAATTCCAGCATGCAGGAGGCAGATTTCTGTGAGCTTGAGGCTAGCCTGGTCTACATAGCAAGTTCCAGGCCAGAGTTGCATAATGAACCCCACACTCGGCTTGGGGCCAGTAATTTTTAGAACTTCCCAGGCTCCCAAACGTTAGGTCCTCAGGCCCCTTCTGTGCTGCCTGGCACAGTGCCTAGAACTTGGAGGCTGATCTAGAAAGGCTGGCTCCCGTCTCCAAAGCTGGATGACCTTTCCCTCCTCGTTAAAGGTTCTTAGTGCATTTGCTTCTTTTTTCTCTTCTTAAAATGTCCGTTTCTCCTCTGGGCGGGAGAGATGGCTCAGGGGTTAGGAGTGCAGACCGCCCTTGCAGAGAGCCTGAGTTGTGCTCCCAGCACCCACACAACCCCTGAGGACCTCTTCTGGACTCCAAATGCGCTGGTATTAAAGGCCTGCCTTACTTTCACCCTCTTCTGGCCCCCAAGAACATCTGCACTCACCTGTACATACCCACACAGCCTCACACATTATTACAAATAAAATAAACCCTTTAAAAAATTGGTGTGGGGGGGCTGGAAAGATGGCTCAGTGGTTTAGAGCAGTCCTTTCTCTTTCGTTTTGGTTTGGTTTTGTTTTTGTTTTTGTGAGACAGGGTTTCTCTGTATTGCCCTGGCTATCCTGGAACTCTCTCTGTAGACCAGGCTGGCCTTGAACTCCTAGAGATCCACCTGCCTCTTGCCTCCCAAGTGCTGGGATTAAAGTCATGTGCCAGGTTCAATTAAATGTTTAAGCTATCTTTTATAAGCTTCTACAGAAAAATATGTGTTTGCCGCTTTCCGTTTGTTCTTGTGATTATATACAGCTTGAACTCATGAGAACTTTACTCAGAGTATGAATTGTCCGAGGCCCTGGATAAAGTTAATCACGGCATTAACTTCCTTGGTTACTGGCTCCCTTCTCCCAGGTCCCACCTCTGGAACTTTAGTTAGAGACGTAAGCTAATGTGGTGCTGGGAACAGAACCCAGGTCCCCTGCAAAAGCAATATGTTCTTAACCACTAACCCATCTCTCCAGCCCTTTGATGAATTGTTTGAGTAAGAGACATGGCCTATTTGAAAGCCCACAGAGAGCTGTTTCACTGGCACAACTCCTGATACCACCCAGCAGTTACCAAGAGCTTAGTAACCTGTCAAGATTTGATGTCAGGCCCCTCTCACTTGAGAAGCTGATCCACACACGTGGCTATGTCTTACTTTCTGTGACTCTCTCTTCGGGAAGCCACAGCCTTGATTCTCACTTTCTTCTCGGTGCCCCTCTTCTTCTGAACCCCTGTGTTTAAGCTTAAATTAAAATGTCTTGGCTGGTGAGATGGCTCAGGGAGTGAAGGAGCCAAGTCTGACGACCTTACAGTGCTGAGACTCACATGGTACAAGGAGATAACGGACTCCATAAGTTGTCCTCTGGCCCTTCTATGTGTGTCAGAAAATGTACACACACACACACACACTCAAAGTAAGTAAATAAATGTAATAATAGAAAAAAAAATTAAAGAAAATGAAAAATGCACTATTTATGAAGTAATAGGACTTCCTTTGTATTGGAAGAGACCGATGTCGTGAAAGAGAAGGAAGTGATATTACTTTAAAACAAGTCTCGATGACTAATTTTTTTCCCGTGTCCTTTATATAGACTTCATTAGCATTTTAAGTCAAAAACGGCTGCATGACACATAGCTCATACCATATTTTATACCTCAAAAAAGAGAAGTGGTAATTTACAAAACTTCCCTCTCCGCTTCCTGCCCCATGACTTCACCTGCCTGCGCTGGTTGGTGCTGTGGTCATATGGCAGCCATATGTCTAGGAAAAGTTTCATCATCAACCCCTGGGTACAGAGCTGTGCCTTTCCTCTCTTTCAGTGCCTGGAGGCCACCCGTGATGCACAAATGACAGTTCTACATTTTAAATTTACCATGGAAAAAATAACATCTCTGCACATGGGCTGGTGTGTCTCAGTGGTAACCTATTGGCACAGCATGCATGAAGCCAGGGGTTCTGCCCCCATTGCTGCCAAAAACAAACAAACAACAACAGCCACAAAAAGAACTGTTCGGTGTAGTGTTTCATCAGGAGCCCTTTTCTTAGGAAGCTATTTTTCTTGTACCTCAATTGAGTGAGATTCATGGTGATATTTTTTTGTTTTAATTTTCACTCATAGGCTTGCAGGGAAAGGGGACCGTGTCTGATAGAATAAAATAAAGACATGTATGACCAAGGCTGTAAGATAGTGAGAAGACAGTGGGCAGTGGTGGCACACGCCTTTGACCCCAGCACCTGGGAGGCAGAGGCAGGCAGATCTCTGCGAGTTCAAGGCTTACTCCTTTGAGGTTGGGCTTTGAGCGTTTGTAGGCTTGCCCTACATCAGGGAATTGTCTTCTTTATGCTTGCCTTTGAAGATGTGCTTTCTCAGCTGTGCCTGTCACCCACAGCCATGCCTGCTGCCATGCCCTTCACTCGCCACCATGCCTGACGCCTCCCTCACGCCTCTTAGCTGCTGCTACACCCTCCTACCATGATGGACAGCTATTCTTCTTGAACTGTAAGTCGCCACGAACTTTCTTTTGTAAGTTTCTCTTATTCATGGCGTTTTGTCATGGCAGCAAAAAGCAACTAATGCACCCTGTCTCCAAACAACAAAACAACGAAAAGACAAGACAGCACAAAAGAAGAGTGTCATGTTGGTGTGTTTGGGGGTTGTTGTTGCTGTTTACAGAGGGGTAGCCTGTAGTTTCCATTCTAAAGATAGAACCCAGAAGCTGATTGCGGTGGCACACCTTTAATCCCAGCACTCGGGAGGCTGAGCTCAAGGACAGCCTGTTCTACAGAAGGAGTTTTGCTGTTACACAGAGAAACTCTGTCTAAAAACCTAAGCAAACAAAAAGAACAACAGGAATTTGTTCTTCATCTTGTTCTGGAAGCCAGTGTTAGGGTTTGAACCTTAAGGCTCCTCATCTGATGGAGGAGATACTTTGAAGGTCAGGAAATTTTGGAAGTGGGGCCTGGCTGGTAGGGAGTGATGTTTGCCAGTTTGTTTAGCCTGTTTTCCCTGCTTCCTGGTCAGCCACGATATGCTGCTATCTGCTCTCAGTGCTGTGAACACCATCATGCCTTCTTGTACAATGAACTCAAACCCTTCTGAGACCATGAGCCAAAGTATAGCTGTGCTGGGAACCCCCATTGAGAAAATCCCTCCACAAGATCAGGCTGTGGGCAAGTCTGTAGGGCATTTTCTTAATCAGTCCATTCCCGGGGGTCCACCTCTTGTGTTGATGGTCCTGAGTCCTATCAGAAAGCAGGCTGAGCAAGCCATAAGGAGCAAGCCAGTGAGCAGCACCCGTCCTTGGCCTCAGCTCCTGTTCCAGGTTCCTGCCTTTGATGATGAACAGTGATGAGGAAGTATAAGCAGAGGAGGGATGGGAATGACAAACAAACAAAAACCCCTTCTCCTCCCCAGGTTGCTTTTGGTCATGTTTCAGCACAGCAATAGTGACCCTGACTTAGACTAAAATTTTGCTCCCTTAGGCTGTTTTTTATTAGGCACAACATCTCAAAGTGAGCACTATACCCCATTTCCTAATCCAGGTCCTAGATTTCTGCAGGATGGTGCTCCCTCCAGTCAAATCCTAAAAGAATGAGTCTGTGGCTGCAGACGTGGTTTAGCTGATAAACTGTTTGCCATGCAAGCAGGAGAGCCTCATCCCTAGAACCCACATTACTAAGCCAGACTCAGTGGTTCAAAGGCTGTAATCTCAGTCCAGGCGAGGTAGAGACAGGCCAGTCTCTCTCTCTCTCTCTTTTATTATTATTTATAGTGTTCTGCCTGCATGTGTGTCTGTGCACCAGGAGAGGGCACAAGATCTCATTATAGATGGTTGTGAGCCACCATGTGGGTTGCTGGGAATTGAACTCAGGACCTTTGGTAGAACAGCCAGTGTTCTTAACCTCTGAGCCATCTCTCCAGCCCCAGGCCAGTCTCTTGAACTTGCTGGCCAGCCCCTCTAGCCTGATCAGCAGTGAAAAAAGCACATGTTGGGGCTGGAGAGATGGCTCAGAGGTTAAGAGCTCTGGCTGCTCTTCCTCTTCCTTTTTTCTTTCCTTTCTTTTTAGTATCGATTGATTGATTGTACTTTTTACAGAGTCTCACAGAGTCAGACTTAGCCGCTGCTGAATTGAATCTACAGGGATACACCCTTGGGCCCAATTTTCATGTACATGTTAATGACCCTAATCGAATCTATAAAAACCCTGCTTAGTCCACAGGTATGGGAGTGGGTAAGGGTTTGTGGTATCGCTCAGTGGGCCATTCACAAGGCCCTGAATTCTAGTTTCAAGGAAGTCAGGAAGGGCATTGGATCCTCTGGAACTGGGGTTACTGATGCTTATGAACCATCTTGTGGGTGACGGGAACCAACCCCACATGCTCTGGAAGGAAAGCCAGTGCCCTTAGCTGCTAAGCCACCTCTCCAGCCCTGTTGCTTTTGTTTGTTTGTTTATATATAGGGTCCCATGTATCCCAGCCTGGCCTGTGATTCACTATGTAGTCGAGAGCGATCTTGAACTGATCCTCCTGCCTTCACCTCACGATAGGATCACAGGCGTGTGCCTCCACACCGACTTTATAGAATGCTAGGGATTCAACTATGCTTCATGCATCAAGGCAAGGATAGTCTGCTGTGTCCCAGCTCCAAGTTTGTTTGCTAAAACAAGTCCTCAACCTCACAAATCCTGAGACTACATCTGAACACCACCACATCCAGCCAAAGGATAATTCTACAGAAGAGTCCTGTATTTTCTCCCCGCTCCCAGGTCATTCATGGGGAGCAGTCTCCCCCGCCTCTAACTCCCACCACACATTTATCTGCACAGCTCCGGGCAGCTCTCTGGCTTAACTCTAGTCCTGATACCCACAAAGTCAGCACTCAAAGTCAGCAGGATTTTGTGTTTTTGTTTCCTTTTATTTTAGCTCACTCACTTTTTGTTTTGGAAATATCTCGAATTCCAGGCAATTCGAGACTCTAAATAAACAGCTCACCTCTGCATAGACAAGACCGGTGGCACACAGAAATTGCCAGTTAAGAAGAAGAAGAAGAAGAAGAAGAAGAAGAAGAAGAAGAAGAAGAAGAAGAAAGGAGTGAGTCCCAAATGCCAAATGCAAGACATAAAGGAATGTAATTCCTCTCCTTAAGTTCTCAGAGCTGGAGGAGGGATTTTGCAAGCTCGCTTCCTTCTAGAGCAGCGTTTGCCAATCTGTAGGTCATGACCCCTGGGGGGGTCACACATCAGATGCAACACTAGCAAAATTACAGTCATGAAGGAGCATCAAAATAATTTTACAGTTGGGGTCACCACGGCATGAGGAACTGTATTAAAGGGTTGCAGCATGAGGAATATTGAGACCCATTTTTCTAGAGAACCAGAGCTCAGTTCCCCGTGTCCAGCCGCTCACACGCCCGGTAGCCTGCACCCGCCCGGAAGTCCAGCTCCAGGGGACCCAGTGCTCTCTTCTGACCTCCACAGGCACACACACACATGCGGCATACACTCATACACACACGTTTGAGAGGGATAAATCTCGATGCATCTCCATCACAGTTAATTTTCCACAACCTCAAAACCTTTATAAAGGAGTTGCTAATTCATGGCTGAGGGGACATGAAGAGACTGATCTCCTCGTAAGCAGATCAGCCTCTAATCAGAACGGTGAAGGGCCTCAGTCTCTCTTGGGAATGGTGACCGTGCCCCTCAGTGAAGGGGGCTTGGGGCTTTCTAGGGCAGAGAAGGGAACTTTAGGGTGGAAGATTCCATATGCAGATGTGTAAACTCGGGTGGGAGGAAGCCACGTGGGTCATGAGCTTTCTGGGATCCTGACATCCTGAAGCCGTTACCATTGTGTCCACTTGGCTGTCCGGAGTGTCTCGGTCTACCTGAGGGCTTTGAGGTATTAGCCCTCCAGTAGGACAGCGAGGCGAGCTTCCACTCAGGGCCTGTTTCTCTTAATCCATCAGCTGTGCAAGCAGGTTTTACTGCAGGCGACTACAGGCGTTCATTCTCATAGTGGATGTTACACAATGCTTGGGTGTTCGTGCTAAGCAATATAGGAAGATCCAGTCCAACAGCATTACGGACATTAACCCTAGATCCGCCTTCACACGCCTCACTCAGAGGCCTGGCCGGAGTCCCTTCTCTCAAAGCTTCTTCCCATGTGGGGTAGCATGAACCTTCCGGGGAGCTTCCAGAACGTTCCAGAACTGCGGAAGTGTGAGGGGTGAAGACACGGAGGAACTGCTCAGTTTCTCTGCTCTTTCCCAGTCACACCCTAGAGAGGGAGAAGGAACCCAGCGCTGGGGTGTGTTTCTGAGACAAAGTGCTTTCTGGCATGTGTGAGACCCGGCCTTGGATCCCACATAAAAGCCGAGCTGACTTTGGACAGGGACATTTTCACCTCTCAGCACGGAACCTCACACAGAAAGAACGAGCTTTTTAGGGGTCTGGGTCTTGTTTGGGAATGGAATGGTAGGCTCAGGGACTGATTCAGCTCCCTTGAGAGAAACCACACAGAGTTCAAGGATATGCCTACAGGTCCTGTCTCACCTGTATACTCAGCAGCTGGCAACTCTGTGATTACTTCAACATGGTACCGAAAGCTGGTCCATCCTGTTTCCTGAAACACTAAGAGATAACCAGGAGCATGACGGGACCTGGGTCATCTCAAGCCTCCCTCCCACTCTGCCTCTGCCTCCCTCCTGCCCCACCCTCTTCCTTCTCTATCCCTGAGAAATCAAGCTAGGAGATTTTTTGTTTTGTTTTTGGATAGGGCCTCACTGCTTGAGAGTAAAGGCAAAGGCCTCTACTCCCAGCCGGGAATGTTTTCAAAAACATTGTTTAGGCCTCTCCTCTGAAAAGCTGATTCTTCTACCCAAGCTGTAGCCACACACAGGGTTTTCTCTGGAAGGAGAACGCCACTAGGAAGGCGAGAACAGCACAGTTTGCCTTTTAGTCTTGCTCCCCTAAAATGAAGCTATTATCTTCTTGTAGTGGAAGGGATATTGGACTCTAGAGGGCTTCTCTATCCCAGCTAGTTCCCAAATAATGGGGACAGAGACCTTTTAGAATTATAAAAGCTTTAAGGCACCATAACTGGGCAAATAACAACCCCCACGGTTATTTTGCTCTTCCCCAGCTCACACTCCAAGTTACTCACCATGGTTGTTCCTGCCTGGGCTGCTTCGGTGCTGTCAGGCCAGCCCTCATGCCAACCTCCTTCTTTCTGGCTTCCTCTCCTGCTTCTCTTTCCTCATGGTCCCCATCTGACCCAAAGCCCGGGAATCTAAGCTCTGCCTACTTTTCTTCTGTCCAGTTACAGGCTTCTCACTATTTTTATTAACCAACCAACTTTAAATTGGGGTGCAAGGTTTACACAAGGACACATGTACATGAGAATGTGCTCATGTGGATAACAGCTGGATCTTGGGAAACAGTATTTAGCATTTGAAATCATAGCAACAGACCAACCCCCAAGATCTTCTGTTTTAGACCCTCGCTGTATTACGAAGGGTATCTTTTACTGGTGGAATTTGGGGGAGGTGTTTAATGGATATACAGGGGAAACCAGGGTCCCCTCCTGTTGTTCTTGGTCTCACTATTAAAGAATTTTAAGAGTACTCAAACAGGAGCTCAAAAACACTGGCATGTAGGTCAGAGATGGGGCAGACAAACACCTACAGGACAGGGAGGAGAGTTCTAGAGAAAGAGTAAAAAAGCCCCAAATTCTGTGGGAAAAGCCCAAAGTGTTAAGGAAAGCATGCTGAGAGAAGTCACATTTTTTTCTGGAAATTTCAGAAAAGTGAGCAAACCCTGTGAGGCTGCAGATCACAGTCTACTGCACTAGGAAAACCACAGTATCTCATCAATGACTGTTACTGGCCTGGCCTTCTGCAGGATGGATGGCGAGCCCACCTTCCGAGCATGGTTTCTGGCCAAGGGAATGACGGGCCCAATGGAACATTAGGTCTCCATGCAGAGATCCCAGTCTCTTGACCTGGAGGTGACTTTGTTCTGTTTACTCTAATACTTTGACTGCACATGATAGATATTCAACTAGAGACGGCTTCAAGCAAAGATGGCACCTGCGAGCCTGCATAACCAAGAGTTCTGGAACAGGCCCATGACAGAGTCAAGAACCTGTTCTGTTGTCTATTTTTTTTTTTTTCTGCCACTGGGGATTAAACCTGAGATATCATGAATGCACTCAAGCATTCCACCACTGATTGCACTACATCCCTCAGCAGTAAAAACCTAGGATTTGGGTTTTGTTTGTTTTTTTTTTCCTCTGGGTAGCCCTGGCTGTCCTGGAACTGGCTCTGTAGACAAGGCTGGCCTCAGATCTACAGAGATCCGCCTGCCTCTGCCTTCAGATTTCAGCATTAAAGGCGTGCACTCCCACTGCGTAGCTAGAACTTAGTTGTTTTTTTTTTTAGTGTTTCTCCCTGCCATCATTTAATGTCCTGGTTTGCCTTGCACTTGTCACCTCAAGATACAAATGGGCTTGTCTGGGCCAGGGATGTGAGTCAACCTGAGGACCTGAGTTTGACCCCTGGGACCCACGTGGTAGGAGAGAACACAATTCTGAAAGTAGTCGTCTGACCTGGGAATTGAATGCGGGGCTTCGTGCATGCTAGGTAGACCCCCGAGCTGTATCCTCGGCTCCCAAAAGCCCTTTTAGAAAAATCAGGAGAATCTCTGCAGAGCAGCCTGGACTGCTGGACTGTTACATCTCCAGGTCCACAGCATCGTCTAGGCACGGGCCGGGGCTAATCCCACCCTCCTCTGAAGCTTGGCTGGGCTCCACTCAGCTCCAAAAGGCGCATTTTTAGAAGATGGGGACAGCAGCGGCCATGACTGTGACAGACAGGTCCCTGCCACTGCCCTTCCAGCAATCACATTCCATTCCAGGTTATCAGAGTGTCAGTGTCTCTTTGGGGATTATGTAGCTCTCTTTGCTCATTCGAGTGTTTATTCTACAAATATTTGTGTGACTGAGGAAAGTGTGGGAACAACGGTCATGGCAAACAGTGAGCCTGAGGACCAAGCTCCCCTCTGGAATCTAAGACAGACCACACTTGCCTACTTCCCCTTTGGCCCCGGTATGTGTGCAGGACCACATCTATCCTGTGGATAGGGTCTCTCTATGTAGCCCAGGCTGGCTGGGGACTGTTTCTGTAGACCGTGGTGGCCTTGAATTCACAGGGATCTGTCTGTCTTTGCCCAAATGCTAGAATTGAAAGTGTGTGCTACAATGTCCGCCAGCTGTGCAAGCTTTATCTGAACGCTAAGTATTTGGGGTTTACAGGTCACACCATCTCCGTCTCATGTTGCCTGATATTGTCAAAGCACTATAGGTGGTCCATGAGTGACCCAGTGGGGCCGAGATACAGGTGGGAGGAGAGACATGTATGGTTACAAACTATAGAAAGGTATGCCCTCTCCGGTCATGCGGGGGCAGGAAACAGCCTGGGCCTTTTGCATTTTATACTGTGGATGATGCACTGGGCTCACCCCAGGCCCCAGCCCCGTGGGCAGCCATGTTCTAGTACAATGTTATTAAGGAGCAGCAGCAAAGTGGGGTGCGGTGGCACACACCTGTGATCCCAGCACTCAGGAGGCAGAGGCAGGTGGATCTCTATGAGTTCAAGGCCAGCCTGATCTACAAAGCAAGTTCAGGACAGCCAAGGCTACACAGAGAAACCCTGTCTCGGAAAGACAGGGGGAAAAAAAAAAAGCACAGCAAGGTGGTTTGTCCTGTGGCTGTGGTCTGCTGCTTGTCTCTCTTCAGCCCCTTACTTCTCAACTCTCACGACTTATCCAGTTTCCCCAGCAACCAGTGTGTGTCCCTGATGCTTCCCTGAGTTGACAGGAAGTCTTCTACACATGACTTTTTAAAAAACAGGAGACAACATACTTTTTTCATTATTATTATTTTCTGTTTTTTTCGAGATAGGGTTTCTCTGTGTAGCCTTGGCTGTCCTGGAACTCACTCTGCAGACCAGGCTGGCCTCTAACTCACAGAGATCCACCTGCTTCTGCCTCCTGAGTGCTGGGATTACAGGTGTGTGCCACCACACCCAGGTGTAAAATAAACCATGTTTTGTTTTGTTCTTTTTTGTTTGGTTGGTTGGTTAGTTTTTTTGAGATAGGGTTTCTCTGTGTAGCATTGGCTGTCCTGGAGCTTGTTTTGTAGAGTAGGCTGGCCTTGAACTCAGAGATCCTCCTGCCTCTCCCTCCCATGTGCTGGGATTAAAGGTGTGAGCCACCACCACATAAATACGCATATTTTAAGGATCATATTTTTCAATATAAACCAGAGATGGTTATTATCCTTAACTGTTAAATTGTTAGTTAAATATCCCATAAGAAGGACATAGCATAACTCAATCATTTTCCAATTTCTTTGGGTGGGCATTCACTCTGTGGCCAGTTTTCTGACCTCACCCACCCCCAAAACCAAGCATGTCTTTTTATTTCTTTGGGGCAGCTTCCCAGGAATGGGATTAGCAGGTCAAGGGGGACATTTAGTTTCAGTTTGAGAGGTGTTGCCAGACCGCTTTCCCCAGTGGCTGCAGAGTGTGTGAGAAGGCCCTTTCCTCTACATTTCTGCAGGCGGCTGACACCGTTTCTCCTTCTTTTCCACCTAAGTCGGATGATGTCTCCTTGCTTCTTCCCTTTGTTGTTTAACTTATTTTCATTTGTGTGTGTGAGGGGGTGTCAGACCCCCAGGAGCTAGAGTTAGGTGGTTGTAAGGTGACCCACATGGTTGCTGGGAACCAAACCCAGGTCCTCTTAACCTCGGAACCGTCTCTCCAGCCCCTCGTTTGTGTTTTCCTGACTGCTGTTGACTTTGAGTTTCTTCTCCCAAGTCCGTTAGCCATTTGGGTTTGTTCTTCTGTAAACAGTCTGTTTGTGTATGGCTTGGCTTGGGCGGGTCATCTTGTAAAAGCTTTAAAAATAGTGTGTATTTGGCTCTTGGCTTCCATCTGAGGGGTGACTGAGAGTGCTGCCAGGGGTCACGTCTTGATCCTGCCCATGTGACCTCAGCAACTTATTTAACCTTGCCATGCCTCAGTTTCTTCACCTGGGGAAGAAACACTGCCATGGTCACCATGACCCCTCCTTTGCAGTGTTGCTGGAGGGACATACGGAATACACGTACAGTAAACAGATGGTTGCCTGGCACACGGTAACAATCGGCAGATGTTGGTGGCTCTTATTTATATTGCAAATATTTTTTCAGCTCCACCATTTGAATTGGTTTTATTTATGGTGTCCTTTGTCACACAAAGGAGTTGAATGTTTTGGCAGTCAAATATATCCATTCTCTCTTTCATAGTTCCCCGGCTTGAGTTAGGTCTCCTGGATGTGCTTCGTGACAAATCTCCCTCTTGGAAATCAGAAGTATAAGATTATTTTCAACGCTGGCATGCGCCGTTCTCTGACCTCTTTGGTCTCTTTCCTGTATGCTCGTAGTCTTTGTATGTTCACGGCAGTTCTCACCCTAACTCTGTGGGCTTTCCTTACCAAACGAGTCTCCAGTTCTCCTTGGACACTGTTAGGATTTGAATCTGAAATGTCTCCACAGGTTCCCATCTTGAACGTTCCATCCCCAGCTGGTAGAACTGTGTAGGGGGAGCCATGGAGCCTAGGTGAGCCCTAGCTTGTGGGAGCGGGCCTCCAATGGTTCCACCTGTCCTCCAGCTCCTGGTTCACTGTGGGTGTGAACAGCCTCCACCACACTCTCCCGCTGCTGTGAAATGAGCTGCTCAACGTGATGAAATGAAACCCTGAACCCCAATCAATCTGCCTGCCTTTAATTTGTACATCAGTTACTTCTCTGTTGCTGTGAAAAGACACCATGACCAAAAGCAACTTATGGAAGAAAGGCTTTATTTGGGCTCACAGTTTCAGGGGATAGAAACCATCACGGCTGGGAAGGCATGGCAACAGGTGGGGAAGGTGCGACGGCAGAAGCAGGAAAACTACTGGTCACATTTCATCCACACAGGAAACAGAGAAAGGACGGGAAGCCGTGTAAGGCTATAAACCCTCCAACTCCGCCCCTCAAGGTTCCACCTTCTAAAGGTTCCATAACCTTTCCAAATAGTCCCACCAACAGAAGACCAAGTGTTCAAGTACATGAGACTGTAGGGGACATTTCTCACTCAAATTACAACCAGGTGCTTCTCAAGGGTTTGATAGGCAGCTTGCTGGGCGCGTGTGAAGGGGTAGGCTCTGTCCTCAGCAGAGAACAAAAAGAAAGTTAAAAACAAAAGTTGTTTCTGTTAAATACACAACACAGCACACACGGCAACAAAAAAGTAGTATCAACACTTTCTGGGTGTGATGCCATGCACCTCAAGTCCTACAGTTAGTGTCAACTCCCATGAGTCTACATGATGCCCAAGATGCTGCAGGTAGACCCTCTGCCCCGTCAGAATTCTATTCTGCCCAAGGAAACCTGAGTGAAGACTGGGAGTCAGCTCCTACTGGCTGAGCTTCAGGTTCTGCCAAGCCAGCAGACTCATTTCTACTTACGGCATTATAGTGCCACCACGTGACCCCTGCGAGCGTTTGCACGTCTGGAAGCAAGGGCACAGTCCACACTTGTGATTTCAGCCTTATGTTTGCTTCAAATGCCATTACAAATAAACATATCTTAAAAGTAAATTCATTTATTTGGAATGAGGGGCATATGTCAAGGTCACAGGTCAGTTTATGGGGGTTGGTTAGCTCTTTCCACTACGTGTGGGAGATAAGGCTCCAACTCAGGCCATTAGGCTTGTTGGCAAGTGTTTTTATCTGCTGAGTCTTCTGACTCGTGTGTGTGTGTGTGTGTGTGTGTGTGTGTGTGTGTGTGTATGAGGTAGGGTCTCATGTAGTTCACACAAGCCTCAAACTCTTGAACTCCTGATTTTCCTGCCTCTACTGCCCAAGTGATGGGATTACAGGCATGTGCCAACAAAACCAGCTTGTGCAAAGCTGGAATTGAACCCAGGGTTTTGCACAGACTGGCAAGTACTTTAGCAACTGCACCACATGCCAGCCAGATCACAAATATTAAAGAAATACAAATACAAATGTAAACAGTGAGACACCACCTTCACCTGTGAGCTTAACAAGAGGTTTTTAAAGATGAGATTGTTCAATGTTAAGGATAATACTTTCCTGCCTTTACTAGCAGGGGAGGACTTGAAGACCTTTTGAAAAGCATACGAAAAAGTTCAGTAATGTGCAGTACAGGTAGGTAGTACCCAGTAAGCCTGCGAGGGGGCACGTGTGTCCCAACAGGCATGTGGAGGTCAGAAGACAATCGGCAAGATTGGGTTCTCTCCTTGTACCACGTAGGTCCCGGGAATGCGTTTCAGGTGACCCACATTTTTGCAGCAAGCGCTTGTGCTCTCTAAGCCATTTCACTGACCCTGGGAATGTTATCTTATGGCAGTGATTCTAAATATGGACATTTGTAGAAAACCATTAGTGAGGGCTGCATTCAGAGGGTCAGAGATTCATTTCTGGTGCCCATATAAGGCTCCAGGTCCAGGGGATTTGATGCTATCTTCTGCTGATACCTGTATTTATGCATTCATGTATGTGGGTACAGGCGTGCATGCACCCCCCCACAATTACATATAAATATTTTTGGAGGAAGGGACTAAGGCAGGGTTTCAATATATAGTCTTGGATGGTAGAGAAGTCACAGAGATCTGCCTGTCTCTGCCACCTGAGTGCTGGAATTAAAGAATTGCACCACCATGCCCAGCTAGTATTTAAAAAAAACCAAACCAAACCAAACAGGGCACTACTAGGGCAATCCAAATAGTTGGACATAGTGGGGCATGCCAGTAACCCCAGGATTTGGGACTATAGGCAGGAGGAACAGGAGTTCACTGCCATTTGCCACATGGCAAGTGTGAAGTCAGTTCAGACTGAGATTCAATCTCATCCTCCCTCTAATGCTGAGGACACAGATGCTGAGAATGGGTTACATGGAGGACAATGCCACGTCGCTCCATGGCCCATGGAGGTGTATGATCCCCACATTAAGGACATGAGAACATACTCAGGAACACTGAACAATCCAGCTGAGCTAATATACCTACAGCTAGATGCAGCTCTGTAACCTGAGCATGCCTGGCTCTCAAGCCTGCAGTCTTTTTCTGCTACCAAACACAGAACATGCCACCACTGCAAACAATACTTTGAACTGGGCACAGTGGTGCATGCCTGTAATCCCAACACTTGAGAAGCTAAGGACTATGCCTGGAAAGCACAGGAAATCTGAGGCTAGCCTGAGTCACATAACAAGACCCTTCCTGCATGTAAGACTGAAAACTCCTATTTTAAGAGGCTTCCAGTATGCCAGGCAGTTAGCAAACACCTTTAATCCCAGTACTAGGGAGGCAGAGGTAGGTGGATTGAGGAGTTAGAGGCCACCTTAGAGAAACTCTCCAAAACAAAGACTTACGGTAAGGGTTGCAGAGAAGGCTCAACACTTACGACTACATGTAGAGATTTAAATTCCCAGCAGCCACGTGGCTCACAATCACCTTTTTTTTTTTTTTTTTTTGCTTTGTTTTTCAAGACAGGATTTCTCTGTGTAGCCCAGGCTAGCCTCAAACTCAGAGCTCTGCCTGCCCCTGGAATGTTAGGATTAAAAGTGTGCACCCCCAATGCCCGGCTAAATGAACATCTTAATGGGAAATTGATACTAACTCTCAACAGACCAAAACATTTTTCCCAGATCAAAGACAGTGGAGCCTCATGTAGCCTCCAGACTTGACCCACAGACTACTTTTACCTGTTTTACTAACATGGAACTGACTCCAATTCATGCATTTGAAGTATCCCGCTAGGTGTTTTGCTAGGCGGCGTGGTGTGTGTCTGGAGGAGCAGACATCTCATCAGGATACACCTGCCTGGTCCCTGAGCTGCATAGAGTCCCTTCTTTGGGGCTTTTGCCAGCAGTGCTCATTGGGGGGTGTAAAAACAACAACAACAAAAACAGTCTGCATAGCAAGATGCCACCAACAAATGTGGAGTACACTATGCCCTGAGGTCCCTGGTCAGCTGTCCTTCTCCAAGCCTGTTTGGTGTGTAGAGCTTGTAGTTGTACTTAGAGGAACAGCACAAAATATGCATATTTTATTTCCCAGAAGCTTGAGTGCAGTTCACTTTTGTTTTTGAGGTAAATATAGAGGGTTAAAAACAAACAACCTCAACACTTATAATACCAGAAACTGACTCTAGAGCCTGGAACACGCCAAGTAGGAACTCTCCTCACGGGGCTATATTCTTGCCTGGCCCATGATTTTTTTTTTTAAAGATTCTCCTGCTTCTGTTTCCTAGATATTTGGATTAAGGGCATTAGTTTCATGCTCAGCTGAAAGCACTTTTCATTTCATCTTTTGGACAGTCTCACAGATCACAGAATTCCTAACAAAGATGACCCTGAACTCTCCTTCTGTCATTTGAGTCCTGGGGATTAAACGCAGGCTATCTACCAGGTTTGGGGCAGGTGCCTTCATCTGCTCAGCGAACTCACCAGCTCTCTCCCAGTGCTCTAAGACTAACTTTAAAATGGGTATGGGAGGCAGAGGCAGGGAAACCATGAGGTTGAAGGCGGGCACCGTGACTAAAGACAAGGAAAACAAAACAGTCCATTTTTAAAAATAACTTTATTGGCCAGGTGTATACCTTTATTCCCAGCATTACGTAGGAGAGGCAGGAGAATCATTGCGAGTTTGAGAGCAACACGGTCTAAAGAGTAAGTTCCACGAAGCCAGGGCTACAGAGCGAGGCTCTCACCAGCCTCATTCTCACCAGTGTTATATAACCTTTTAAAGGGGGAAAACTCCACCAATTACTTTATTTTTCAAATACTTTATTTAAACCAGTCTTTTATTTTAGTTATCCTAAAAGTTATCACTACATTGCTTAGTCAACTTCTTTTAATTTGACAAGAACATACTTCGCAACATAGACCTAAGATCCCCAAAGGGGACGAGAGAACTCAGTTCAGGAATAACTCTGGGGCCTGGTGAGCAGGTCCATGGAGCGAGCAAGCAGCAAACCGCATGCAAGCAGCATCTTGAAAAGGATTGACACGTGC
The DNA here is from genome assembly GCF_907164565.1 of Psammomys obesus. Classification (NCBI taxonomy): domain Eukaryota; kingdom Metazoa; phylum Chordata; class Mammalia; order Rodentia; family Muridae; genus Psammomys; species Psammomys obesus. The sequence continues at coordinate 12,359,815 of NW_026590062.1, read as the reverse complement.
TGGAGACACCACAGGGAGGGAATGGGCGCATGCCATTTTGTGAGTGCTGACGCGTTTTTTTTTTTTTTTTTTTTTTGTCTCATAGGCAGTCTCTGTGTTTCCCTTGTCAGGAAGCTTGACTCTAACCTCCAAATAGCCAGGCATCTTAGTAGACAGCACCTCCCAGGCAGGCGGTGGCTCATCCGGGAGTGCCTCTCAATCACTGAGCCACCTTTCCTACCCATGCCTGGCACTGCTTCAGTCCTTTAACACCTTTGTAAGCAATCCCTGGCATTCAGCCCTTTCCCTGCCCAGCAGATCAGGTGACTTCCATCTTTTTGTATGTCAACCGACTGATATAGTCAGAGACTGATACTGTACAAATGCTGAGAGTAGCCTTCAGGCGAGTTTATTCACCACCGTGCATACACGTTCTTGTGTACACAAGGACACGCGTGATGCCTTGGCCTGGGGTGTCTTCTACAATGGCTCAACATCTTAGTTTTTGACCCAGCATCTCTGCCTGGGCCTGGAGCGTGCCATTGCCTAGAATGGCTGACTAGGACTCTTCAGAGACCCTACTGTAACAAGCACAGGCCGAGGTCCTGGGCTTCTAACGCAGCGCTGGGATCTGAATCCGGTTGCTTATGTGTGCATGGCAAGGGCTTCACCGACAGAGCCACCACCCCTGGAGGAAACAGGAGCTTAAATACAGGGTTATTTTGCAAGAGGGAAGAGGAGACTTTATTTTTAATGACTTCTCTTTTTTTTAAAAAGTTACTTATTTTTACTTTACATACATTGGTTTTTGACTGCATGTATGTCTATGTAAGGGTGTTAGAGCCTCTGGAACAGAAGTTACAGACAGTTATGAGCTGCCATGTGGGTGCTGGGAGTTGGACCTGGGTCCTCCGCAGGAGCAGTCAGTGCACTGAGCCAGCTCTGCAGCCCCCTTATTTATTTAAATCTAACTGTGTGAGTGCTTTGCCTGCATATATGTACATATATGCACCATATACGTCCATGTCTGGCGGCCATGGAGGTCAGCAGAGAGCATCGGAGTCCTGAGAACTGGATTTAAACAGTTCTTAGCTGCCATGTGGATGCTGGGAACTGAACTGGGTCCTCCGGAAGAGCCGCCAGGGCTCTTAACTGCGGAGATGCTCTCCAGCCCCTGAAAGTGAACTATTTTTGCATTTTGTCTCCTTCATGTACAGTGCAAAATGCCAAAACCAACCAACCAACCCAAACCAAAAACTTACAAATTACACAAGGAACCAATATAAAAATATTTATTAATTCAGCATGTGAGACACTTATGTCATAGTTGTGTTAATACTGAGTGTCTTAGTTATTCCTTGCAGGATGAGCTATAGATGGCACAATTTATAAATTGCAATAAATATGATTAGATAGTGGCAGGCTCCAAGCTTCTTCTCTTTGAAATACTGTTTGACTTACTACGATCCACCAAGAAACGTCTAAACAGGGGAGAAAACAGAAGCGTAACTCATGAGTGTCAGGGCTCCGTTACCATTATTTCTGCATTTACCGTGTGTGTGAAGCATACGCACACGGATGTCAGAGGACAGCCTTGTGGGGCTGGTCCTCTCTTTTCCCTGGGGGTCCTGGGGATCAAGCTCCTGTACTCAGGCCTGGTAGCAGCTGCTCTTCCCACTAAGCCATTTTCCCAGCCCATCTTCAGTCTTTAAAACAGAGAACTGTACCAGAACTTGCAGCTCAGCTACAGGGTTAAAATACACGTGAAAGCACCACGCATGCAAGACAGGTACAACTAGAGAGAAACACACTTTAACGGATAAATTTGTTTTAATATTCTCTAGATTTTTCTTTCTTTTTTCGTTTTTTTGAGAGAGGGTTTCTCTGTATAGCCTTAGCTGTCATGGAACTCACTGTGTAGACCAGGCTGGCTTTGAACTCAGAGATCCTTTTGCCTCTGCCTCCCAAGTGCTGGGATTAAGGTGAACCACCATGTTAACTTTTTAAAAGTTAACACTGTGCTGTTGTTACTACTCTGCTGCCAAGGTGTCAGCGTGGGTGCCACTGATCTCCACTTGGTGGCAATGTTGCCTCAGCTAAGGCTGTGCCTTGACAGGTGCTTCCTGCCCCTCATGCACCCTGTCTGCTCTTTCTGTCTCGAAACCAGCAGCTTGGTGACATTATGTTCTGTCTTGTCACAGGATGAGGAGGAAGTAGCTGTGGACTTCAGTCTTGGAAACTGAGCCAAAACAAATCTTTGCTCCTTTGAACTGTTTCTCTTCAGTATTTGTCACAACAATGTCTAACCAACATAGCCACAGAGCACAACTGACTGGACATGAGCACAGCTACTTATTTATGGATGGTAATAAAATGCAGGCGCCCCATAGCATGTCAAAAGGCCCTGGGGCTCCATCCAAGATGGGCCATTAGGCAGCTAACACTCAGGGACGTCACTTAGCCTGTGGCCGTTTGTGACATCATGGGTGCTCTACTATCCTAGTACAACTGCTGTTCATTGCTGGTGTCAGCAAACCAAATAGAGCAAATAACTATGTGCACATAATAGTTGATAATTCCAGGACAGCCAGAACGTCATAGTGAGACCCTGTCTTCAACAAAACAAAACAAAGCAGTGGTAACATCATCAATGATGTTGCTGATCTACTCAGCAAACATACTTTTTAACTCTTCCTTTAGTGCATACTCCTGCCTGAAGAACACACTTTATGGTGTAGAAGTCTGCAGCGCTCTGCTGACAGCACACGCCTGCTTCCTGTGTCTTTTACCAGCAGCAAGAGACCACACTGGGACACTGGTGGACGTACCAAGACTATCTAGGTTTGTCTAGATACACTGTGATGCTGGCGTAACACAGTGCTCAGAAGGAAATGCCACAGTGATAAGTGAATGTACATGCATATAAAACCACACGTATTTCTAGAAATGTAGAGTCAACTGAAAGCCCGCAAGCAGAAGCAGTAGGGCCGGCAAGGTGCTCAGCATATAGTGCTTGCCACATGGGCCTGACAGATCTGAATCTGACCCCCAGAATCTACAGTGAAAGGCCTGCCCCATTTCCCTCGTCACACAAATCTAACTTAATTTAAAAGTATATAAGTGGTCTCGGATTTGAAATGAAGCAATTATTAGTTGGCTTACCTTCAGAATTTCACCGGGAGCTGCATCTGGTGGTACAGGTTTTCCACAGTGCTTCGAATACTCGGTTATCAAAGTTGACGCTTCATTTAAACTGTGGAACCGGAAAGAACAGGCAGGCATGAGGAGACCCTTTGGAGTGACTCATGTGGTGATGACAATGCATACAGATGTACAAGCTGTACTCTTCACATGGATACAGTCTACTATATGGATCAATTGCAACTAAAAACTAACACTCATTCATAAACGACGATGTAACCATGTGTGCAGAGGAGACAGGGCACTCCGGAATGACCAGCTGGAGAAGGAGCCATGGCTGCTCTCTGCACTTCCCTTCTAAAGCAGCTTTTGGTCTCTACACTTGTGGGTTTAGAGAGTCAGCCAACCAAGCTTAGCAAGAACCATGCATTACATAACACACCAGGGCTCCAAGCAAGCGTCTAAGGAAGAGAGTTGTAATTTAGGGTTCAGAGCAAGACTAGGAGACATCTATTTTGAGGATCCAGGCAGCTCCTTTAATTACTGGATGACAGATTCATGTCCCAAGGTTCCAAGCTGCAGGAAAATGAGCTCCTGGGAACATGCAGGAAAGCTGCAGCTCAATCCTGCAGCTTTCAGTTACAACCACACGGCTTAATAATGGCTATTCTTCAGAACCAAGACCATGTAAGGAAATTCCACAGTAAATCAGGGTCCCCCATAGTAACCTACCTTACGTCATTTGCCAGATAGTTCACCAATTCAGTGATGTTGCTGGTGTTTATCATGTGCCATTTCAATAACTGAAAATACTTTGTCTTTGCCAAAATCCCGAATTCCTTCTTATTTATGACATGATTCAGAATCAGGCTTCTAATCTATGGAAGGGCAGCATCAGTATATTAAAAATGTGTTTAATTTGAAGTCCTTTGTCAATACAACACGTCCCTGGCAGTCAGAAATTTAATTATCAGTGGATCAGCCGACGGGAGCGGAGGATGTGGCTTAGCAAGGTACACAAATAGAAAGCTGTTGTTGTTATGCACTTGGGGATTTTTTTTAATGAGGAAGAGGATCTAATTACAAGTATTTATGGGTACAATTTCTCCAGTGAGCACAGCAGTAAACAAGACAGCCAGGGCACCTTGCTTTTATTTTTTTATGTAATGCTGGGGATTGAATCCAGGCTCTTGAGTGTGCTAGGTAACTCTACCACTAATTCACATCCTAATCCGTGTACCTGACTATTACATACTAAGCTTTTAATAAAAGTGAAAAAAATGTTATTTGGGGAATGAGAATTACCTTCTATGATCAGACAGAGCAAAAATGAAACGGAACTGTCTCTTACTTGATGTGAAAAGCCTGCTAGCTGGCCAGTGTTCATGTGTTCTTCTAATTGCTGTAAAATGACCTGAGCATCACATGAATCCAGGAAAGTCTAGGAAAAAAAATTAGAGCATAATTTAAAAAGTGGTTTAGTAATTGTTGTCCAGTCTGGGATGCTCTTAAAAACTCTTTAAGCTTCTTTAACTTGGAAGCCAGGCATGAATCTTGATAGAAGCCTGCTCAACATGCAGCAAGCCCCACATTCTAGTCCCGGACTTAGGGAACCGGGCAGAAGAGTGCGCCACTCGGAGTCCCACCACTCGGAGGAAGGTCGTACTGGGCCACACAGTGATTTTGAGGCCTAGGACACGTGAGACCTTGGTCTCAAGAAAGAAGGGTGGGTGTGGGGCCTGGGGAGAGGAAGGAAGGATAAAAGCAGACCAAAGGAAGGAAAGTGACAGCCCCTGGGAGCTGTGTAGCTCCCTTTCACACACACTTCTCCTTAAAGTTCATCAGTTCCCCTAAATATTTAAAAAAAAAAAAAAGATGTTTTAATTTCTAATATACTTCCATTAACAACAACAATACCCAGACAAGGAGAAAACAGTGTTTTACAACCACTACTCAAAAGATAAAGTTGTTTATCATACTTCTCTGCTGTGACAAAAAATCTACTTAAATCCTGAAGTTGGAATGTAATAAGTTTATGAGTAATCAAAAAAGTTAAAACACAGATGGCTTTGAAAACATGCAGATGTGATGGATAGACAAAATGGCAAATAAAAGTGTGCATGTTCATTTATTCAGACCACTGTGCTACTGTACGCACCAGGGAAATTAGTTATTTTAAAAGTTCTGTCTTAAGTGGGGCTTGGTGGCACACGCCTTTAATCCTAGACATAGTGCTTGGGGGCTCAGGAGACAGAGGAAGGCAGATCTCTGAGAGTACAAGGTTAGCCTGATCTACAGAATGAGTTGCAATACAGCCCTCTGAGCCATGCAGAGAAACCCTGTCTCAAAAAAACAAAAACCAGCCAACCAAAACAGTTCTGTCTGCATAGTGCTCAGGCTTGCACAAGTCTACTTGCCTCTCTTTCTGGTCACATCCAGTTGCTAAATGGAGCTGCCCTCCTTGGAGGCTTCCCCATCCTGCTCAGTCTGATTAGCACCACCTTGAGGGTCCCTTTCTCTCAGGCTTTAGCTAGTGGCCCACAACAGCCTCTAAAGTTCCAACAAGCCTAGGTGGTTTAAGGGGCTGTCCTGCTTTTCTTTTGTGGGAAGAAAGGTCTAGCTATGCAGCCCTAGCTGGGCTGGAACCCACAGAGATTCTCCAGCCTCTGCCTCCTGAGTGCTGCCTAAAGACATTAAAGATGTGGCCACATCTGGCTTGAAGACAGTCCTGCTAAAACACTGCTTTTCTTGGCTCACTTTGCTCAGCCAAGAAAATCAGATAACAGAAGAGTGCCCACACTCACTTTAAGACATTCCTGGCTGCGCTCAGTCTTGTTACTTCCCATTAGCCTGCCTCACCCACACTGACTATTCACACTTTATGGGCTTAGTGAAAGAGAATGCAGTCTTTTGAGGGACAGGCAGTAAGTCCTGGCAACCCGAGAGGAACAACAAACAAGATACCTTGATCTGCTGGCGCCTTTTTTCAGAGTGGGGCATGAGCATTAGGCAGGCCAGGGCAAAAGCTGGAAGCTCTAACTGGACATACTGCTTGGCGACTCCCATCAGGTCGAGGTCATCTGAAACTGGACATCTTTGACAGGGTGTGGTAATTAGCTAATGGCTTGATAGATTTACCAGACCTCATTAGCCTTTCTCAGTTTCCACAGATGTTTCCCATCCACTGTCAACTACTTTAAAGGCCTATGTGCAGGTACACAGCACACTCTTAATAACAAGGGATGGGCCCTGAAAGCATTCCACAGAGAATAAGAGTCTTCCTACAGGGCAGGGACTGATGTCTGACACGCACAAGATGAAGTCTTAGAGGCTCAAGTGGAGTGTGGGGCACACCTTTAATCCCAGCACTTGGGAGGCAGAGGTAGGTGGATCTCTGCGTTTGAGGCCACCCTGGTCTACAGAGTGAGTTCCGGAACAACCAGGGCTACACAGAGAAGCCGTGTTTTAGGGTGGTGGTGGTGGGGCAATAAAAACAAACAAGGTAAATCCTTAGGCGCCCAGAGAAAGGCATAACAGTTGTCCCCCTCTTAGCTGTGAAAGCTCTATTCCAGGACTTCCTCCACTGGGTACCCGAAACTGAGGGTTCTCCTCAAACCTATTTCCTTATGTGTACACATCTGTAAAAAGGTCTAATGTATAAGTGAGGCACAATAAGATATTAATGATGGTAACTAAAAATACATCAGAAAAGGCTTACATGGACACAAGGACCGTGACTGCCACCAAGTGATAAATGGGCAGGGAGCACATGCAGCGTGGGTATGATGCACAAAAGGGAAAGGCGTGAGGCCAGCTCATGCCACTCAGGAATGGAGTACAATTAGAAACCTAAGAACTGTTTCTGGGGCTGGGAATGTAGCTCGGTCTGTACAGTGCTTGCCTAGGGTGCACAAAGCACTGTATAAAACTGGATATGGTGGCACAAGCCAGTAATATGAGCGCTTGAGAGGGGGAGGCAGAAAGAATTAAAACTCAGTAGCACATAGAGTCCTGGGCCGGCTTGAGCTATGTGAGATTTTTTTATTGAAATAAATCAAAAAGTTTATGAAGCTATGTGTGGTGCACACACCTGTAATCCCAGTTCTTTAGAGGCAGAGGCAGGAGGATTAAGAGTTGTGGCACAAGGCAAGTTCAAGGCCAGGCAGGGCTACACAAGACCCTATGTCAAAAGAAAACAAAAGAACAACATGAAAAATGGTGGTGGGCAGATGGCAAACACTGAGGAAGCAACCACGGATGCCGGAGCACTGTGCTCAGAGACGCATACTGGAAGAAGCTTCCAAGCAATGAGTCTTCCTTTCTTGGTAAAAGAACACACATCTACTTACTCAAGGACGGCGACCAGGCTCTCACAGCAATCTGATAACTGACTGGGTCTCAGAGGACAGGAGGCTGAAGAGAAAAGTAATAAACACATAGGCGCTCAAACATCAGAATGCTATTGCTAGCCAAGGCATGCTGGCTCAACCTTTAATCCCAGGCCATGGGAGGCTGAAGCTGTTCAAAGCTGGGCTATAGTACAAAACCCTGTCTTAACATAGAACCACCAAGAAATGCTGCTGTGAGTGTTCAGAGGCCAGAAGCTTACCTGAGAGCAGAGGGATCTGGATCACACGCTGCCAGGCCTTGCTGAAGTAGGGAACCTGCGGAAACACGGCATTGACGAATCCATGTCAAGGACACTACAAACTATTTCACAGTCACAGAATGGCTCAATCAAAACCCGTGTTCTGGGTTTTGATGCTAAGACTAAAAGCATATGCCTGTATTGAGCATGTATAGACCTTTTCTCTGTCATGATTCCTACATGATGTCGTGATTTCTACAGGATGCTGCATGACAACTATCTACACAGCAATTCAGTGTTCGGTGTTACAAGCAGTCTAGAGATGACTTGACATACACACTGGTGAGGTGGCTCAGATGACATGACCGGAGTTTGATCCTAGGGCCCTGTGCTGTAGAAGGTGAGAACTGACTCCTTCTAGTTGCTGTCTGACTGTCACACATGCAGTGTGGCAGACATGCACACATCATGCACACGCAAAAAGACAGAAGAAAAGATGTGATAAAAATGTAAAGACGATGTTATAAAAGCAAGGGGGTATGTTACATTCAAACAGCATGCCTGTTCATATATGGACTCATGCAGAGATTTATCTTCAGGGTGGTGGTGTCCTAGAGCTAACCTTCACAGAAATCAAGGGCCTGCTGTATTTGCATACTTTCTTTGGTAATAAAAGAAACGAAGACTGAAAATGCTACAATGTAATGTTAAGTTACAGGAGAAAAGCCAGATATGGAAGGTTGCATATTGTGTGAGCCATTTGATGGGAAATGTCGAAAACAAATAAATCCACAGGGGGCTGGAAGAAGGGAAGGATGGCTAAGAGGTACAGGGCTTTTTTCTCTTTTTCTTTAGGCAGCACTGGGGACTGGCCTCAGCTGTGCTGTCCTGAGCTCTAACCCCAGCTCTGAGGTCTCTTTCTGAAATGAGGAAAACATTCTAATATTTGCTAATAGTCACGGTTGTTCAACTTCATATAGTAAAAGCCACTTAAGGCCACACCTTTGAAAAGATGAATTTGACCCTAATAAACAAAGAAGGTTCTGTGTCTCCTGAGACTGAACAATCTCCCAGATACTCCTGGAACATGGCAACAGCACCTTTAGGGCTGGAGTGATAACTCAGTGGTCAAGTGTTCCTGCTGCTCAAGTGGAAGAGTTCAGTTCCTAGCGCCCACATCAGGTGGCTCACAACCACTTTCAACCAGCTCCAGGGAATCAATACTCTTCCTTGGTCTCCTTGGGCACTGCACTCATGTGCACACACCCAGTCACGCATACATACAATTAAAGAAAAATAGCACTTTAAAACATTTGCTTTAAAAAACATAAAATGAATTTATGTACATATACATATACACATGTACAGACACACACACACCAATACGCTGTGTAACAGGAAAGCACCTCTAGAAGGATTCTATTATTTATTCTATCTATGTTTCAATCTATGTTTCTTTCTATCTATCTATCTATCTATCTATCTATCTATCAGTTATGTATACAATGTTCTGTCTGCATGTACACCTGCACACCAGAAGAAGGCACAAGATCTCACTATAGATAATTGTAAACCACCACATGGTTGCTAGGACTTGAAGTCAGGACCTCTGGAAGAGCAGCCAGTGCTCTTAACCTCTTAGCCGGCTCTCCAGCCCTGAAGAAGACTTTTCCTGGTTTACTTACTTCTTTTTAAAACCTTTAAAAAGCACGAATCTATGTATTGTGAGCATGTGTGCACATGTGCGAGGGAGTGCGTGTGCACCGCATTCACAGGACAACTAGTGGGTGTCATTTATCGCCTCCTATCAGGCAGGACCCAGGATCTGAACTCAAGTCATCAGGCTTGGCTGCAAGTACCTTAACTATTGAGCCATCTCACTGGCCTCCCGGATGATCTACTTCTGTACCATGTTTACGAAGGTGCACAACTCATGAGATTGAAAAGGATAAAAGAGACAAAGCCTCCAGCTTTAAGGTCTGTGAGGGGGCAGTCCAATGTGTAATTAGAATCACACTGTGACGAATGCTAGAGGAGTGCCAAATGACCATGAAGCCCGGGGAACAGCAGTGCCTTCAAGGAAGTGAAACGGCAGCTGAGGACGCTGGAACACCATCCTACCAGGAAGCTCATGGCTCAACACAGGACACTCAAAACCACCAAGCACAAAGATGAAACTTGATGAAATCTGCCTTAAAGGAAAAGCACATACCTGCCATAATGAAAGGACACTAGAAATGGAGGATAAAACCTTCCTTAGGTAAGGAATCTGTAAAGGGAAAGAAAAGGCAAGAAATTTAAGGAAGACCAAAATGCTAAATTTCAACACCTCAACACAAAACACTACACTTTTAAACAAGCAAACAAACACTTTCATAGGGCCTCACTCCATAGCCCAGGCTGGCCTTAAATTCTTGGGCAAAAAAGGGGGACTGCAGGTATACTACCACTTCTAGCAACTGTGGGTTTTTGTGGTTGTTGTTTTGTTTTGTTTTTTCTTTTTGAGACAGGGTCTCATGTACAACACAATGGCTTCAAACTAGATATGGAAGCAAGCATGACCTCAAATCTCTGATTGTCCTGCCTCCACCACTTGAGCGCTGGGCTTGCAGACACAGGATCCTGTGTTGCATTTTTGTGGTACAGGGTAAGGAAGCCAGGGCTTCATGCTGCTAGTCAAGCAGCCACCTGAGCTACATTCCCAGCCCCTCAAGGGCATTTTGAGTTTGACTTTCTCTAATATCCTTAAGTCTGGCAGGAGCCCAAGAGCAGGCATGTCTTTGCAGCAAATGTCAACAGCCGGTGCTAACTTAGCAGTGCTGGGATGCTGTCCATCAGGAAGCCCAGGGCCTTACCATGCTGAAGCCCAGAAGCTTCTGCAAGAGTCCATTCCAAAGCTGCAGGTCGTAGATTTTATATTCTAGGCAAAGCTCTGTCACCAATCGTACTGCCTAAAAGCCAAAACACCAAACAAGAAAACACCAAAATCACATTGCTTTGAGTCATCAGTCAGTGAGTCCAGCAGCCTCTGGAAAAGGCAGGGTACCTTGATCACACACATGGACATAACCTACAAACGTCTAATGCCTTGTTTCTCAGTGAAGGACTCCATTTCCTAATTAAAGAAAAAAAAAGTTCTTTTTCTGCTTCCAATCAAGAACAGCCTACCTGTTGGCCTCATACCTGTCCCGGCTCTAGCTGCATCAGTGACTACCTTCCCCAAGGCAAGTAGGTGGGAGAATGACCCCCTCCCTATAGGCTGGCCCTAGAAGGAGGCACGAATGGGCTCTTTCTCGCTTGCAAGCATTACTAGCTGATATACTCTAAGAAGAGTGCCATGGACCTTCCAGACTGCCTTATCATTCCATATAGCAGGCTGTGGACATAGGAAACAGTCTAGGGCACTGGACCTCCTGGGGGTAAAGGGTCTCTGGGCACCTGAGGGTGGTGGGTGACTGAGTGACTCACACTGCATATATACACAGAAACGCCATGTTTGGTGACTCTACGTACCATAGGTTCGTGACTGTGGTTCTTCCACAAGCCCTTAATCATCCCTTCTTTGGGACTGTTGCAGAATAATTCATAGGTGATGGGAATATTCAATGTTTCAAATGATGCCAGAAAAGTTATACATTTCAGATAGGATCTGGAAAAGAGGTGTTTGTGAGAATTATTCTTATGGCTCACATTCCTATCTAAAAATCAAAGCTACCTTGGGGGACAGGAGGCTGTCTTGTTTCATGTCCATTTAGGCTTCCAGATATCTTCACAGGATACAATATAGATAGAAATCAATTTGAACTAGAAAATATTCAGTCTCTAAATGTTGCTAAGAAACAATGGAGACAAGATGTTCTCACAGGCCTGTTTCGCCTTTGCCTAAATGTCAAGAATCAAGGTAACAGGCCTGCATTGATATTACTAGGAGGCAGCCATTCCTTCACTCAGGGGCTCGGAAGTTATGGTTCAGATATAAACAGATAAAATAAAATACAACAAACCAGGTTGTACTTACTTCATCTCTTCAGTGGGTTTTTTGAAGAGAGATTCTATGGTTTCCTTGTCAGCCAAACAGAGGAGACACTGAAGAGCTCGTGTTCTGTGGGCAAATGTTAACTGGCGCGAGCTCAGTGTCTGTAAAACCAAGAGGTTTGGAGAGTCAAGCTTGCAACACCTGCAGCCGTGGTCAGGCAACTGACCTCAACTTAGGTAAGAGAAACATCCCTTTGCTTGGCTATTTTTCTACTTTTTTTTTTAGCCTAATTATCACTTAAACAGAACAGAGTAGAGCAACTCAACATGAGCCCTAGAGAGCAGTCCTGAGACGCCATTAAGAGGCCAAGGCCAAACTATTAAGAGGTTTTTCTGTTCTCTGCCTCTTACATGACATTGATATTTGCACTGCTGATAACTAAAGCAGTGGCGGGTAAGACTGTGGGCAGAACAAGGCAGCGAGCCAGCTGCTCCCAGCCACAGCCAACACTGGAAGCCAAAGAGAACTTTTACTTGAAATGTTTTTGATGAGGCAATAAAAATTAATTTTTTAATATTTATTTTTATTTTAGTACATTGGTGTTCTGCCTGCTTGTATGTTTGTGTGAGGAGGTCGGATCCCCTGGAACAGGAGTTACAGACAGTTGTGAGCTGCCATGTGGGTGCTGGGAATTGAACCTGGGTCCTTTGGAAGAGCTAACCGCTGAGCAATCTCTCCAGCCCTAATTTTCTTAATTTCTCAACTCTTGCATATATCATGGCAATGAATTCACCTCTGAATACATACAATGTTAGTCAATGACAATGCATTCAATAGTGTTCTTGACAAAGTGGAGAGTTCATTTTCAGGTCAAGCGTGGGGAGGAAAGCAGCTCAAACTGGTCACTGTGACAGCAGCTGTACCTGCAGAATGGCTGAAGGACAGACTCCCACCTAGGAACTGTCCTGAGCTTACATCAAGCATCTCGGATCTTCCTCCCATCCTTCTGAGGACCATTTGCTCTGTGGTTCTTGCCCTTCCTCTACTTTAGCTTCACAAGATACTGTTAGTTGGGTGCAGTAGCTCATACTTGCTATCTCAGTTAAAAACTCTGAGGCAGGAGGATTGCCAAGAGTTTGAGATCAGTTTAGGTTACACAGTCTAAGCCAGAATGTGTCTCAAAACAAAACAAAACAAAACAACACCCTCTCCAACACCAAGCGACCAACAAAACTACTGGATTAAAAATCCTGAAGACTCACTAGTTTGTGTGCTTCCTTCATGGAGACTGGAGTTTCACTTGGGTGGGTGATTAGGGCCAGAGCTGGCCATACAGGGGAATGGAGACAAGTGGAGCCTCTTCCCAGGGCCAGTTTGTACAGTCTCCCAGAGTGCTGACTTTTCAGGTTCAATCACCATGAACAAATGCACCACTGGGAGCTGCAGCAGGAGCTAGCTATAGCCAGGCAGATGCTGCTTATCCAGGGCACGAAGTGGAGCGTGCTGTGTGGAGATGCCTGCTTATCAAATAACAGGCTGAGTACGGGTGTAAGTGAGCATTATCTGACTTGTGATTACAAAACCAAGCGTGAGAAATACATAGGGAGGAAATGTCAAGCCGAGATGCCCGTGTGTTCTGATCTAGTCTCTAGAGCTTACACTGGTAGCCGAGGTGGCAAATACAAACAGCATTCTCGAGCTATAATCAATCGGACGAGCCTGGAGGAGATATACGACTCTGGAGGAAAAAAAAAAAAAAAAAAAAAGACATTTTAAAACTTAGAGATAGACTGCCAATACAACGGAGCTGTGTTTCTGTCATAGTCAATGGTAACATCCTGGATGGCAGCCACTAATGTATGGGCCAATGGTCTTTTTTGTTTTCCTTTCAAAGGATGTTGAATTTTTTTAGCTTTACATTTTTGTTTATTTATTTTGTGCTTTGCCTGCGTGGGTGTCTGTGTCCCACATGTGTGCCTGTTGTCTGCAGGGACCAGAAGAGGACAGCAGATGCCCTGGAGCTGGAGTTATGGGTGGTTGTGAGTGTCATGTGGGTGCTGGGAAAGAGTGCAATGGTGGAGAAGTCGGGTTGAGTTAGGAGGCTGAGAGACTGTCCCAGCAGCAGGCCAACAGCTTTAAACTGTAGATGTCTCTGTGCCTTTATAATTAAACCTCAAGTGGGCCCCTACACACCCCGAAATAAGAGGATAATGTCGGGAACAAACGCTGCCTTTCAGAGTCCTCTAGATCACAACCATTCAGTCCTCGAGTGTTGATGAAACTCACACACTACAGCGTACAGCACAGTGCCTGTCACCCATGGGAAACTGTTTTCACGGTGACTAGGAGGACCTTGTAAGTGATATCTTTCAGATTTTAGTCCTAGGGCTGGCCAGCCACTCCTAGGAAGGCCAGAGGGATTAAAATAGCTGGAAGAGAGGGAGCCCACACGCAGCTGGAAAAGACAGAAGTTCCGATCTCTCAATGCTTTGGGGAATCCTTCTGTTACTGTTTGAATTGCTTCTAAGGCTTTCCACATAACTGATTCAGTTAAACAGGAAACTGTATCTGAGTTGGAAAGGCACACCTGCTTTAAAAGTCTAAGCAAGAAGCTAGCACACCTTTAATCCCAGCACTTGAGAGGCAGAGGCAGACTATCTCTGTGAGTTTGAGGCCAGACTGGTCTACACAGAGAGTCACAGGACAGCCAAGGCTACACAGAGAATCTCTGTTTGGGGAGGTGGGGGCGGAGAGACTAAACAAGGACCAGGCCTAGAACTGCATGCCTGTCATTTCAGCACTTAGGAAGCTGGGGCAGAGAATCCCAAGTCTACGATCAGTGTAGCTGCCTACACAGCTAGACCATGACAAAAAAACAAACCGACAAACTCCCCAGCCCCCCAAAACCACCACTGCTACCAAACGGCAGGAGGTGGAGTCTAGAGGAAAGGAGGGTGGACGGTAGTGGTGGCCAGCTCTACTCAAAACTAGAAACAATTACTTTCTTGTTCTGGGCTTTGCAAGTCTGTCTTCACTATCTCAGTTTCACAGGCCTCTCCGTTACTTGTGATCTATGCCAAGAATGGCAAAGAGCTGACAGCCTTTGCCACACTCTCTTCCCATGTGGGGTCAAGCACCAGCAGTACGTTACCACATTACTTCCAATATAAGTCCGGATACATACAGCCTTCTCAATAGAACAAACCATGAACACTCAGACTCAGCACATTTGATGGCAAAAATAAATTTTTAGATCTGGGTCTCAGACAAAGGAACCCATGTCTTGCATTTGAGACACGCAAATTTCTAGAATACAAGAGTACACAGGACCCTGGGGCCAAGGTTCTGGCTGGTTGAAGTTTTCCTTTCCTTTGCTTGGGACACTGTGCTGCAGAAGTCTGAGAACACTCCTGGGGGCAAAGACTGAGGTCTTGGCTACTGACCCCCTCCTGACCCATGGGGACTCTGCCAGAGTACTGATTCTTCCTCAAGACTCTGACCCAAGTTACATCAAGAAGTCTCTTCAGATCTAACTTCCAAATCAGGTTCTGTATAAGATTCCTACTGGGTGTCATCGAGTAGGTCAGCACAACGAAGGAAAATGTACCTGTGCAGGGTTTCATCCTCTTCAAGTTCAAACAACTCTGATTCTTTCTTTGAAAACAGAGAAAATAAAAGTTAAAAAACTGAACACTGTGACCACACAAACTTTCACCTTAGTGCAGTAAGGCAGTCAAAAAAATCCTGGGTTTGATTCCCAGCACCCCTATGGCAGCTTACAATCCTCTGCAACTCCAGCGCCTGAGCACCCAACACCTTCTTCTGACCCTGGCACGTGTCAGGCACGCATGTGGTGCATGTACATTCATATAAGCAAAACACTCATATACATAAAATAATAAAATGATCTAAGAACAGAAAGTAAGCTACGTTTATGTGAAAGAAATACTGCAGTTAATTGCTTGATGACAACTTTATAACTTTGGCTCTCACCGAGTCACACAATAAATATCTACTGAGTACCACCTTAGGCAATGAGTATAATTCTAAGGACATACATGGCCTAAGTAAACGAAACAAACATTTGGGTCCTTGTGGGGCTTACATTTGTTGGGTAAATTTTAAAAGGAATGGGACCAGAATTGGTGAAGCAACCTTAATCCCAGCACTCAGGACGCAGAGGCAGGCAGATCTCTGAGAGGTCAAGGACAGCCTGGTCTACGTCAGACTCAAAAAAGAAAAGGTTAGAGCTGTGTGGTTTGGTTTTGGTTTTGAGGCAGAATCTCACTATGAAGCTTAGGCAGGCTCCTCCCATGCCTCAGCCTCCTAGAGCCCAGGGCGGCAGGTATGCCAGCCAAGTGCCTGATCTCAGAGCTGCTCCAGAGTTTAAATTCATCTACTTAACATGTATTCACCAGGACTGAAAAAGCACTATGCCAGGGTTGATGTGAGGCATGGTTCTTAGTCACCAGATCCTTGTAGCTGACTAGTCGGAGCTTATGTGTGAGGAGCTTGGAACACAGATGTGCTGGTTTTAGACGGGTGCACTTCCATTGTTCTTCCACTGAGGTGGCCACTGCTCTTGGTAGAATGAGGCTAAGTGCTGGATCTCAGGTGAGGGGTGTCCACACAGTAGAATGGAGCACTGGGTTCAGTCCCCAGCACAGCACAGACCAGGTGTGGCAGCACATAGCTCTGATCCCAGCACTTGAGGTACTTAAGTTTTAGGTCATCCTCGGCTACATGGTGAGCTAGAGTCTAGCCTGGGATACTTAAGACCTAATGTCAAAACAGTAGAAGCACATTGTAGCATAGGATGAAAAATTAATGTAAAAGTTACTAATTAAAAGCCACAGGGCCACTGAGTTGACTCACAGGTAAAGGTGCTGCTTGCTGCCAAGCCTGAGGGGAGTCCAATTCCCAGGACCCACATGGTAGGAGAGACCAGACTCTCTCAGGCAATTTGCATGTAATAATAATAACAAAGGTTAAGATAAAAGCCAAGGGCTAGGGCTATATTTCAGTGGTAGAGCATGGGCATTTAAGGGGTTCAGTATCCAGTACAAACATCAATCAATCAGCACAACAAAATAACGAATAGAAGCTGGCTGCTGATAAAGCTAGCCTCAGCTGCTTGAGAGGCTGCGGCAGAATCGCTCTCGACTGGGAGCTGAAACTAGTGTGGGCAACATAACAGCACTTAACTTGAACACACCCCCTAAATACAAACACTTCATTTCATATCAGTTATACCATTCTTTACAAGTACATTGCAAGAATAGCATCTTCCTACATAAGCATAGAATTATAGAATCTACTTATTAAGCTCTACCTGAAAAATTGAGAGAAGCTATTGAAAAATCTGAATTGAGATTGCTAAATCCTTCCACAAATGTTGGATTCTAATTATACTATTTCTAAAAACATCAACATTATGTACCGCCTACTGTGTTCTGCTAAAAAGAGCACATCGCCTATACCATGTGACTAACGCCTATAATCGACGTTAATCACAGCACAATGCAAACAAAGGAAAAACATTTTATAAAAGCAATTGGCCTGTGCCCTTCAAAACTGTTAAATGTGCCACCACAGCTAGACCATGTTAAAAATCATCAGTGGTTGCCAAGCTAACGTGTGGGGTACATGAGGCCAGGAGAAGAATTTGTAGAGAACTTTATGCTGTATTGTCTCAGAATATTTCCCCTGATAACTACAAAAGGAAGAACAGTATGTATTAGAGAAAGGGACAACTTATCCAAGATAGTATCTAAATTAATAGAGATAACCCCAAGAGCTGGCCCCTGACCTCTCTATGTGCGTGTACACATACACCCCCCCAAGTAAATTAATACCACGTCTAAGAGCCAATGAGATTATCTTACTCTTCTAAATATCATACTAACATAATCTCTACAGCATGATACCCAAACAAAAAATTTGATTTTTATGATTATTTTGAGGCAAGGTTTTACCTGAACTTGCTATGCAGAGCAGGCTAGCCTCCAACTCAGAAATTAGTCTGCCTCTGCCTGCTGAGTACTGAGGTTAAAAGCATATATCACGCCTGGATAAAATTTGAATTTTATCATAGGAAAATATTAGTAAACCAAAATGAAAAAAACAAAACAAAACAAAAAAAACAGTTTAAAAAAATAACGGGCCAACACCATTCAAAACCACCTGTCTTGAAAAACAAAACACAACAAAAAACAAGCCTGGCTATAGATAAGAGCATTGTCTCAACATTTAATTCTCTAATTTGTTTGTACTTTTGAGACGGCTTTAGTAGGTAGTCCTGCTTGCTCTAACCTTGCTCTGTAAAAAAGGTTGGCCTGAAACTTGCAATGACCTTCCCTCCATACCTCCCAACTGTTGAGATTTTTCTGATTTTTAATATTAAAGCAGTAGTAGTTAAGCAAATCCTTGCTCCCAGAAAATATGCACTTAAGTATTAAGGGGCCAGGAAGCACGGCATATGTAACATACTCCCCAGTGGAAAGAAATGCATACAAAAATTAGAGAAAGAAGTAAATATGGAGAGATATTAAAAACTAACAAATCTGGGTAAAAAGTGTATAGGAATATTTCTATACTGTTCTTAAACTTTGCTGTTTCATTTTACATTATTTCAAAATAAAAAGTTAATCAAGTGAATCCAAATCAGTCTTCATATATGTATATGTATACATGAATGTGTCTGAAGTCAGTTCCTGAAAGGTAGAATGGCTATAGACTAACAGAAAGGAAAAACAAACCACTTCATTTAAATGCATCAAAAAACAGGGTGATCTTGGAGTCAGTCAGGTGTGTTGGTACAGGCCTATAATCTCAGCACTCAAGGGGCTGAGGAAGGCAGGCAGGCAGGATGAAGGAAGGGGGGAGGGGACATAGGGAGGGAGGAAGTCCTTCATTGGAGGGTTGTATCCCACGGAACACAAACTCAGCTCTTGTCTAACCACATGCTTGTGGCTGTGAGCACTCACTCACCTCACTGGGCACTGTTGAGGGGCACAACCATTTTTCCAACAACATGTCCCAGATTTTCTCCAAATTAATCTCATTGATTTCGGCTATTTCTTTAGCTGCTGCGTGAATATCTAAGATAATCAAGATTAAAAGGAACAAAAGTGAAAACTGAAGCTTCTGGCTTAAGACAACTGGGAATCAAAACAGTAGCTCTTCTGGACCAGAAACTGAAGTCTAGCCCTCACCAGGATAATCTCTGCCAGATGTCGTATGAAATCTTTCGCTTATGCTGGGATGTTCGTAGAGGCTCACGATGAGGTGTGCCGGCTTGCCTACCACTCTTAAATAGTCTGGAAGGTTCAACTTGTGGCCTATGAGCACAGCTTCGGTACCCGAGCGTCGGAACTGGAGATAAAGCTTCTTCAGCAAAGCCTGGGCCTTCTCACATGCCACATCCTTTAGAAGCATGCCAGATGGAAAGAAGCCTTATTGTAAGGGTAGAAAAGGAGGCTGCGATCCTATCTTTAGTGACCATGGGCCCTCCCTGCTTTATTTACACCCATCATATTCAGCTGTGGGCTTTCTTCTCCTTTCTGGGTACTGGGCTAAGGGGTGGGGGATGAAACAGAAAGAGGCATCTTCATTGAAACAGGAAGAGGCATCTTCTGTTTTAAGTTCAGACTCACCTGAGATGGGATGTTTTGTAGCCATCTCTCAGCTAAATACAGGCAGAATTTCAAACTAGCCATCTTGAAGGGGCCTGAAAGGACAAAGGTTCATGAACAAATATGAATCCTATGAGACAATATATTTAGCAAAGCAACAAAAACTTTAAATTATAAATGAACACTCAGTAAAAATATAAGATGAGGTAAAGGGACAGAAAAATACAAAAGAAAAATCAAAGGCCACAGAGACCCCTCCTCAGCTTTCAGTTCATTTGGTTCTTACTGTTGGAAGTTTGTAACAGAGGTAGACAGCATAATACCACCCACACTGCTTTTTGGGATATCTTTTTTGTTTGTTTGTTTTTTTGTTTTTTCAAGACAGGGTTTCTCTGTGTATTCCCTGGCTGTCCTGGACTGGTATTGTGGACTAGGCTGGCCTTGAATTCACCTGCCTCTGCCTCCCGAGTGCTGGGATTGAAAGTGTGCGCCACTCCCCTGCTGGATATCTTTTCAAACAAGCTACCAAAATGCCCAAGCTATCTTGTTGCTCATAGGATAAGACTTGAGCAGCTCCTGACAAACTCTTCCAATACTGGGATAGATCGGGAGCTTCCTGTCACCTCCTAGCTGATGGGCATGGGACAAGACCCTGGGATAGGTCCCTAGCACTGCAGAAAAGACACCAAACCCAGACCCAAACCATCAGCAAGCATTTCAAGTTCTGAAAGCAGAGTGCTGCGCACTTTCTGGGATTTCCTGAGTGAGACTGATGGCGATGGCAACGGCCCACTCCGGGTTGACGATGGACAGGAGGTACGACTGGATGGTCTGCGTGAGCTTGTCCACTTCCTTGTTCATCTGTGCTGAGGGCCCAGCTTGTGCTGACTTCAGAAGCTTTGGCTTCAGACTTTTCTCAAAAACGTGTTTGGCTGTAGACACGTAGAGTGTATCTAGGGAGAACTTCAGAAAAGAGGAGAGCAAAGGTGAGCCAGGAGTGCCGGAAGATCTCCCGCTCATATTCAGGCCCGACAAAGATGCTTCTCAGGAGGCTTCAGCAATACCTTCATTAGCTTAGCGATTAAGAGCAGGGTTGGAAGCGACTCTTCACTGAGCTCTGAGGCTGGAAAAGAAAGGACATGGTGCGTGAGAAAAAAATTAGTTGGCCACTCAGTAAAATTCATAAGAAGTTAATGAGCATACAAAGAATTTTCCAGAAGTTCTGTGCTGTGCCAAATAGTATTAGGTGAAAGGGCAGCCTAGTTTGAGCAGCTGGAGGCAGAGTTATCACATGCTCCAGCATGTACTGGTATTCCAGGTCCACTGGCGGGGAGATTCTTCTGTATGACTTCAGGTGTCTCAGAAGATTCAGAGCCTGTGAGGAAAGGAGCAAGAGACCTTAAGGATCACCCTGCCTGGAACATCTGCACCACCCACACTTCCCGTTCCTCAGTCTTTTCTAAGGTCACAGTACTTGCCACCTGCTTGCTAGCCTGAATTCAATCACAGGGAACCACGGGGTGGAAGGAGAAATCCAACTCAGGCCTCCACATGTGTGTGGTGGCACATTGTCTCAACACTCATGCAAACACTCACACAGCACCCGCATGCACACACAAATGCATGCATGCAAGCACACACAATCAAAACAAACTCCACTTCTAATTTCCCCTGTATAGCTATCTCCTGAGTCCTGCTATATGAATCACATTTGGAGGAGCTGAGGGTACCATCATGCTCATTGGATATGACTTGGATAATTCTGGACAAGTTTTTCAAACAGTTTGGGACAGAAGTAAAAAACACTGAAGCTGAAAGTTTTCATTTTTCATTACTCAATTTATTTCAGGGAAGGATCTTATCATGTCTCCCAGGCTGACTCTAAAATCCTCCACCTGCAGAGCAGACAGTGACCAGCCAGGCAGCAAATGCTATGATCCCAGTACAGTAGAGGTAGAGGTGGAGGATCAAGAGATCAAGGTTGGGGAATGGAGAGATGGCTCAATGGTTAAAAGCACTGTCTGCCCTTCCAAAGGACCAGGGTTCAATTCCCAGCACCCACAGGGCAGCTCACCACTGTCTGAAATGCGCATTCTAAAGGATCTGACACCTTCACACTAATGCACATAAAATAAAAGTTAAATAAATTATTTAAAAAAAAAAAAAAGAGAGAGAGATCAAGGTTAGTCTTGGCTACACAATCAGTTTGACGATGGCTTGGGCTATATAGGACCCTGTTTCCAAAAACCAAAAATATGGGCTGATAAGATGGATCAGCAGAGCTGGGCATGGAAGCTTCAGTGTTGGTGGTGGCACATGCCTTTAATCCCAGTACTCTAGAGACAGAGGCAGAGGGATCTCTGTGAGTTCAAGGCCAGCGTGATCTACAGAGTGAACTCCAGGACAGCCAGGGTTACACAGGGAAACCCTGTCTAAAAAACAAAAACAAAAAGGCTTAGCAGGTAAAAATGCGTGCTGTGCAACTCTGAGAACCCGCGTAAAGGTGCAAGGAAAGGGGTGATACCGCAGAGCGCTTTAACCTCCACCTGCGCATGGTAGACACACCCACACACAGACATTATGCACCCTCGCACGCTTACACAGATTTAATGTAAGTCTTTCAAAGACAGAAAAAGCAGACCTCACTAAATAAATAAATAAAAGTCATAAATGAGTGAAAGAAACTAAGGCGTAGATAAGATGAGCTGGAGGAGGGGTTAGGATTGAATATGATCAAAGGACATTGTAATCATGAAATTTTATGTGCACATGAAATTCTTAGAGAATTAAAAATATTACCTTTTTTTTAAAAAAAAAAAAAAACTATTTAGAATTAAGTTCAGAATCTAAAGGGAGATCAAAGAACAACCCAGAGTGAACCCAGATCATATTCTTAATATTATAATAATTATAATACATAGTAGTAGTTATGTCATAGCAATGTCATAATAAGCACAGAGAGGTGTTTTCAGTCTTTAGCATATACTTCTATACCTGACTGATGTTCACACTGGTTATCTTCTCATTAGCTTGTTCTATAACTTTCAGGACAACTTCAATCATTTCATAATCATACGGGTCCAGCTGCACAAAAGCAAAAACATGTCAATACACCGTCGCACCCACAGATGCGTTAGATGCTTTATTTGGTAATGGTCACTGGCACCAACAGCAAACACAGGTCAGCGTGCACCGCAGCCCAAACTCCCTTCACGGACAGCTCTCACCTCGGAAACCGCCTCTGCCAGATTAGGCATCCATGTATAAACTGTCCTGAAACGTAGTTTGAAAAGCTGTACAGGGCAACACTGTTTTAGTGAGGACAGGCGTCTCCAGGGTGTTAAATACACAGAAAGACTAAATATATGGCCAAAATTTCATTTTTCAAAAGAGGCTGAAACTGAAATTCCACTTCTTCTACTTATCATGGAAATTTGATAGGAAGAAAGCTACCTCAGAAATGACAAGTACATCACAAGTATCAGCCTTCTTGTGTGAGTCTCTCAAGAGACTCTGTTTTAGCTTTAATCATCTTCCTAACACACAATTAACTGATGGTGTCTGCATAGACTTACAAAAAGAGAAGTGTTCTCTTTGCTTCTCTTTCTGCCCACACACCAATATTTTTAATTCTTTTTAATGCCAACTAAAGTACATAAATTATCAAAGTAGGAAGATGGTCCATCATAACTAGGAAATTTGAGCAATAATTTCCGGCTGACTTACTGGCAAAATATAAAGCTAAAATTCATCTTACAGTCTGATAACCTTACTTCTGCTGTGTACCTCCCAAACTCCAAACTGTCTTTACTTAAAAACACCAATTTGCAGAAAATTTCATTATAAAAAAAAAAGATAGGCAAACAACATATTCATTTGATGTAATTATTTGTAATATTGAAACATATGGCTTAAACATCTATTCGTGAGAGGCTGGTTAGATGCAGTGTTTGCGCCAGCAGCCTGTACTACACAGGACAGGCCCTTGACCAGATACTCACTGTGGAATGGCATCACGCCAAGCTATTAACAGTTATCCCACTCCAGAGAGTAGGACTCACAAGGAAACCTCCCTTTGGCATTTACACTTTCTTTCTCATTTGATTCTGACAAAGAATGTTCGCTATTTAGAACTCTGAGGGATGCTGGTAAGGCACTTGCTGCCAAGTGTGGCAGCCTGAATTCGATCCCTCGGTAGAAACAGGGTCTAAATAAGCTGTCCTCTGAGCTCCTGATGCATGCTGAGATGAGCAAGCCCCACGATGGAGGCAAACTGAATAAATGTAAAATGAAAACAAACAAAACTGAGAAGCCAAGCACGGGGGCACACACCTGGGAGATAGAGGGAGGAGTTCAAGGTCATCCTTGGCTACATAGCAAGTTCCAGGACAACCTGGACTACCTGAGACCATCTCGAAAAGCCATACATATATTGAGGGAACTGATGGAAAATGTTGCTTTATTGAGAGGAGAGAAAAAAGGTAAGACAGAGTGAAATGCTGTGTTAAATAGATTGCTATGTGAAAAGAACTTAAGGCTGGAGAGAGTTCAGTGGTTAGTGCTGTTGCAAGGATCCAAGGTTCCCAATAGCCATGCTAAGCAGCTTAAACCAGTTACCGGCGGTACTCCAGCTTCTGGCAAGCCTATGGCCTCCGAGGGCACCAGTACACGCACTCTCGCACACATGCATGCACGTGCACAGACACGTAGACACAGACTTTAGTACAGTTTGCCGGCACACACCCATAATCCCAGCACTTGAGAGGCAGAACCAGAAAGCTCAGAAGTTTAAGACCTCCTTAGCTACACAGTGGTCTGGAGCCTGGCCTGGGCTATGTAGGACCCTATCTTAAAACAAAACAAAAACGAAACATTTAGAACTAATATGTTCAGTTTGTTACAATATGTAGCCAAATAATTAAGGCTGAGGAGACTGGGCGGCCAGAGGTATCCACTTCCTTAGTCACCTACCTTATAAAGGATCTCACTAAGACTGATCACCAAATCCTTCGTGCTGGTCAGTAAAGGGACCAACTCAGTGGCTTTCGCCAGGAGCTTGGAATGGTTTTGCGCGGACTCCAGGCTGGAGCCTCCCTGGCTCTGGCTGTTTGTGTTGTGGAGCAGGGTTTCGATGAAGAGCTGAAGGGCTGCATCACAGTCCAGCTGGAATGTGCTGAAAGGACAGTCAGTTAACTACAGGCTCATCTCCAATGTGTGCACTTCCAGACAAGGTTCTGACAGACAACTGGGGTGCATGCTCCTGCCATTCAAAGCTTTTAACCTTGCCCTTGTCCAGCCTCAGAATCTTGATAAGGAGCTGGGGCTGGAATCAAGCTTAAGGTAATCCTCCTGCCTCAGGCAATAGTGAGGCCTATACCACAAGGTTTGGCTTAAGCATACTCTTTTCAAACTTGGTTAGTATAGTGAGTTATCCAGCAGGATCAAGAGTTCAAGATCATCCTCAGCCACATTGTGAGTTTTGGGTAGTCAACTACATGAGACCCTATTTTGTACAAAAATAAGTAATAAGTTATATGACTAAGGAAGAAAAAAAAAAAAAAGAGGCCAGGTGCATGCCTATAATCCCAGCACTCAGGGAGGCAGAGTCGGGTGGATCTCTGTGAGTTCAAGGCCAGCCTGGTCTGAAAAATGAGTCCAGGACAGCCAAGGCCACACAGAAATTCTGTTTCATAAAATAAAACAAAAGCAAAAAAAAACTCTGGTTGGTATAGACAAAATGACAACTGGAATACCTCAGGACCTTTGAATGGATACAATGATCTTTTAGTTTGCCACGCATGGAAACTGCGATATGAGGCAATGCATTAAGTATTGGCCAAGTCCTCTGATACTCTAAAAGCCATCTAGCTGGACGTGACACTGGGAGGCTCACATCTGTAATCCCTGCACGTAGGAGGCGGCAGCAGGAGGAGCACAAGCTGCAGGCCAGGCTGGACAGCAACAAAAGACAAATGAACACTAGGGCAAGTGTCACTAAATGATCCGAGCCTCTGAAACACGGACAAACTTATCACTACAGCCCCTGAAATGGCAGGAAAGGGAGCAGTTACATAAAGCCTCACATAGAAGTTCACCCAGAGTTCAACTTCACAAAGCTGAACCCCACTAGCGTTGGGAGTTCTCAAAACTGAAGACTGGCATAGTTTCATTTCCATGCTCAGTTGAGTCAATGCTGCTCAGTGCTCTGGACAGCTGAGCCTTGACTGCAACCTCAGCGTGGAAAGTCCCCAGAGGGAGGAAGAGCTGACCAGATATGTGCTGTTGAAAGAATTCCCTAGGCAGCTGTTGTCAGGAACTTAGGCACCGGGGATCAGGATGCAATGTGGCCAGTGTGCTTGAGGACATGGATTTGCTCCCTAGCACCAACACAAAAGCAAAATGGCTCGGATCTGAACTGGCATGGTGGTACGTATCTGTGATGCTAGCATTTCATGGTGAAGGCAAGATGACCAGGAGTTTAACATCAGCCACAGCTATGTAGCTATTTGAAGCTATTGTGAGTAACATAAGAGCCCATTTCAAAAACAAACAAATAAAAAACCCCTCAGAATCCACTTATCTATGGAAGTCAGGAAGGAGCGAGAGCGCCTTTAATATTTTAGAAGCAGTCGCATATCGTTTGCGGCTGACCATGACCATATAGCACGCTGTCCTCCCCTATGCTAACTTTGTCCAGGGGATCCATGCTGTCTGTGTGACTTGCCTGTCAATTCCCACAGGTGAGAGGGACTTACTATACTTACAACATCGCACAAACTTCTCTGATCATAGGGATCACCCGCATGGCGTCCACATAAAACACCCAAGACCTAGAGTCTCTCAGTCCAGACTGCCAGGAGACATTGCCCAGAAACCTATATTTTTCTTATTTTTTTGATTCAGGATTTCATTATGTAGCTCAGGCTGGTCTCCTGCCCGAGTGCTGGGAATATAGGTGTGAGATACAATAACAGCTCAGATCCAGAATGTCTGTGTTTTCGGTCAAGAGATTGGATATTTATCACAGTGTGAGTCAAACAAAGAGCTATCGCCAGGGAAGCTAATCTGGCTTTGTGTCCACTCAGGCTGACTACAGATAAAGAAAACAGAGGTCTATAGGCGGCCTGAACAACCATCTCAACCACTGTCCTCTCAACGCAAGGGTTACAAGCGGCCTAAGCCCAGACGCCATTTAGCATCTCAAAATTACCTGCAATATTCCAGAATAAGGCTTGTGTCCATATCTATGTTATTAACAAGAGCTTTGATAAGGTCTTTCTTGCTGAGGAAATTTTGCCTAAAAGCAAGCTGAAAAGAAATCTAGAAACAAAAACAAAAACAAAACACAAAATGAAAAAAACAAAACAAAACCCAACTTCTGAACTGACAGATTCAGAAAAAGGGCAAGATTACAACATGCCTTTTTACTTTATTATTTTTATAAAAAAACATTTTCTACAGTTCCTCCAATTTTTTTTAACTGTGTGTGTGTGTGTGCGCGCGCGTGTGTGCGCGCACGTGCCTATGCATGTGAAGCCCATCACAATTTGGAGGTCAGAGGGGACAGATGACTTGCAGGAGTCAGTTCTTTTTCACGATGCAGGTTCTAGGAATGGCTCAGGTCCTCACGCCTGGTGTGAAGCGTCTTTTCCCACTGAGCCATCTGCCTGGCTCCAAATTATATTTTTATTGTGCTGTTCAACCCCTCCATTGATGCAGGACCTGAGGAAGCTTTGGCACTTTAACCTCTAGGACTTGACAGGGAAAGCCTGGTGGTTGGTGAGTGGAAGCTGCCCCACTGCTGCACAGGAATCAAGTTTCAGAACGTACAGCATTTCGGCAGGGGTCACTTCCTCACAAGCAACACATTTGCAATGTTTTCTGTCTCATTATGTCACCCAAACTGGCCTCAAAGTCACCATCTTCCTGCTTTGGCTTTCTAAGTACTCGGGTGACAGATATGTCTGGATCACTGCTACTCTTTAATATCACCATCTGCCAAGCTGGCACAGTGACACATGCCTGTGACCCCAGCTACTCAGGAGAATGAACAGGAGGACTCTGTAAACCAAACCTGAGACTAGTTTGAGCAGCACAGCAACATCTTATATCCAAAAGAAAACAACAAAACTCCTAAGGAAGCAACAGGTGGAATGAAGCTCCGGGCAAGCCGAGGAGTCCAAATGTCAAACTGATAATAGGTGTGCACCCATGAGAAAGCCAGCCAGGCGAGTGCCAGGCTTCTAACACCATTTAAATAGCTCTTGAAAAGGAAATGTCACAAAACACCCTAATTTCTTTATACACCCAAAGTAAAGGATGACAAGATCTTATTCTCAGACTAGATAATCCTCAAGGCAGTTTAAATACCAAAGTGTTAGGCTCACCCCAAGTTTACCAAGACGAATACCCCACTGGGCATCGATACTGAGTTCATGGAACCGAAGTCCTATCTCAATATCCTGATAGAGATTCGCCAGCTGAGAGCCCACCAAAGACAATGCCTGCAAAGTTAAAACAAGGAGAAAGTCGCATTGTAAGTATTATTAGTTCTAATATGATGTAGATGAAACAGAAAAGGGGGGGGAAATTAAAGCCAGGTGTGGTGGTACCCATGCCGTCTCAGCACTTAGGGGGACTGCTACAAAGTTAAAGGTAGCCTGGGCTAGAGAGTGCCTGGGCAGCAAGAGATACACACAAGATCCTAGGTGAGAACAGACAACCCATAACTTTGGGCTGAGGACACGGCCCAGGGGTAAAGCATGGTATAGTCTGTGTGTAGCCCTGGGCTCCCTTGAGCTCCCACACTCCCTAAACCCTACAAACCTTTTTGTGACAAGAATGTCAACTGTTTCATATTGATTTGTATGGTCACTACTTCCTTCATTTTTAGGTTTTATTTTAATGATATTGAGATTTTCATTATTTTAGACTATGTATCTCTCTTGAGTGTATGCGCACCTATGTGCTGGAGCTCAAGGATGCCAGAGGAACCAGATCCCCTGGAGCTGGAGTTACAGGGGGTTGTGAGCTATTCAACAGGGGTGGGGGGAACCAAATTCTGGTCCTCTGCAAGAGCAGTATGCACTCTTGACCACTGAGCCACTGCTTCAGCCCTATTTTTTACATACATATATATATGAGTGTGTGCCACATGTGTGCAAATCACAAAGATCCGCTTACCTCTGCCTCCAGAGTGTTGGGATTAAAGGATATGCCACCACACCTGGGTCGATAATTCAGCTTTTTGCATGACATTATTATATTTAGTCTAGTTTTCCTTCCCAACAAAAGGACAAACTTGAGTCCAGCCTAGGCTACACACAAAAATCCCATATCACAACAACAAAAACAAAGCAACCAACCAACTAGAACAACTCCAAGATGACCTGTATAACTGTAAACCCATCATATACCAAAGCCTTGCTATGGGTCTAGGGCTGCAGTGGGAGGATGAAGTTCTATGGCTGCACATAGATCTGTGGCATCCAGAGCACAATCCTGACTTTCATTCTTCAGGCACCACCCACTTTTCTCTTGAGACAGTTCTTTCACCAACCTAGAACTTGCAAGGTAGGCCAGCCAGCCAGCAAGCCCCCCTCCCCGGGCCTATCCAACTCTGCCTCCCTAGCACTGGGATTGACAATTGCCTGAAAATTGCCTGACAATTGCCGCAGTAGGTTTTTTTCATGTGTGCTCTGAGGGCCAAACACAGGTCCTTCTACCTGTGCAGCAAGTTTCACCAACAGTTATTTTCCCAGCCCACAGATAAATTTATGTCTTTGTATTTTACGTGTGATAGTGTTGTGCCTCCATGAATGTTTGTGCCATGTGCAGGCTGTGCCCAAGGATGAAGTTACAGACAGTTGTGAGCTGCCCTAAGGATCCTGGGAAAATAGCATCCTGGTACACTGGAAGAGCAGCCAGCGCTTTGAGCTGCTCGGCCATCTCTTCAGCCGCTTGCTTCTGCTTTCTGAGAGTGCTGGAAGGAAAGGGGTGCACCACCACGCATAGAGGCTTAATTTTTTTGTTTTGGTTTTTGAAATAGGATTTCACTGTCTCTGGCTATCCAGGAACTCACTCAATAGGCCAGGCTGGCTTCTGACGCAGGGAGGGATCTACCAGTTTCTGCCACCTGAGTGCTGGGATTGAAGGCATATGCCACCACACCTAGCTATAGGTTTTTTTTGTCTAGTTTTTTAAGTTTTTTTAAGAAATAAGAGATATCTTAATTCTTTAAGCAACCTTATTACCAGTGTGTCACCTGTCAAACACAAGTGGGTGGAGACCATGAGACAGCACACCGATTCAGCCAAACAGTTGAGACCTGCTACCAAAGTCCTTCACTTTGTCCCCCAAACCTTTAACATGTCAACAAGAGCAGGCTTCCATGCTCAGGGCATACCAGAATTTTGTCATAATTCTGCCACGCTTTATCTATGAGCTTCCAGAGGTTTTCAAACACGTCCTTTTTCGGTAAGAGAGTGCAGTAAGCCAAGGCCAGGTCCAGGTCCACCAGGCGACAATTAAACACCTACGGGAAGAAAGCACCAGAAGCAAAGCCTGCATGAGCAAAACAGAAGGACGGACCTTTGGTTCACTTCCCCCAGCTGAGGCATAAGCTGCCCAGAAAAAAAACAAGCCCTTCAGGAGGTAACATAAGAAGGAATTCTAAGAGCTTGCTTAGGGAACCTTTTGCCAGGACTAGAGATGGAAGGAACACAGCCTCAGTGAGCTCTGTAGTCATAGAACCCTTTTTATTCCCTATAGTTTACTTCGGTCTTAATCTCCCATGAGCCTCCTTTGCCTCCTTAGTCACTGACCCCATATTTTACCAAGCTGAGAAATCAGAATGAACCAGAAGAGATCTGCATTTTCCCACCAGACCCCTGCATCTGAATTCAAACGTAGCTGTGAGCTCTGGAATGAAGCTGTAGTGACTGACACTGCATGCATGACAGCAGTCTCATAGGGCTGTGGTGCCAGCTTAGTTCTTGTAGGTGTACACTGTGAAGTCTGCACTGCTTTGACTCCATTAATCAGTCATCCCCAATAGGGTGTCCCTCCCTTTCACATGACAAGGGATCCCATCCCAAGCTCCTCATCTTTGTAAGGGCTTGCTCTTACCAGAGTCCTCTCGTTTACAACCAATACTCTTTCCCCTGGTGACTCAATATTCTCTCTTCTATCTAATAATAAAACAAAGTAAATTCCAGTCTCCGCTGGAAAACTCTAAAGAGAAAGGCGCAGTGCTATTGCTGTAACACCATTCTGCATCTTAAAGTAGAGACTCCCAAAAGCTGGATAAAAGATGACAACTAAAGCAACACCAGGGAAGCAAGTCCAGGACAGCCAAGGATACAGAGAGAAACCCTGTCTCAAAAAAATGAAGCCAAAGGAGGAGGAGGAGAAGAAGAAAGAAGGAAGAAGGAAGAAGAAGGAAGAGAAGGAGAAGCAGCAGCGACACCAGGGCTTGGCCCTTTAAAAATAAATTTATATTATTGTTTTATGTGCATGGGTGCTTTATTTGCTTAAATGTATGGGCACCATATATGTGTAGCACTTGCAGAGGCCAGACCAGGATGTCAAATCTCCTGGATTGGAGTTATAGAACATTGTAAACTGCCATGCATGTAGGTACTGGGAACCAGACCCGGGTCCTCTGGAAGAGCAGCCAGTGCTCTTAACCATTGAGCCATCTCTTCAGCCCTAAGTCTTGGCCCTTTAAAAAAAGTGTCCACATAGTAAATATTTCAGCCCTTTGGGCATACCTCTGTAGCAACAAGTCATTGCTTCTCTACTGGCAGAAAAGCAACCTCAGCAGCCACAGATAGCACACAAGGGGTTTGGCTGTGCTCTGGAAAAACTTGACTTCTAAAAGCTAACAGCGGGTCTTGCAGGCTGTAGTTTGCTGGTTCATTAAGGACATGAATTAGTCTAGGTCTTGTACCAAAAGCACATGATTGATAAAAGAGACAAAATTAAATTAGAATGCAGGCATAAATTAACACAAGAATTTATACCACTGTTAAATTTAGTGATGGAGAAATCTGTACTGCCATTAAACAAGAGAACATCTTCACCTGAAAGAGACAAAACACTGGACACGTCAAATCAAAGAACCTCATATACCGGGCATGGTGGCATGCCTTCAATCCCAGCACTTGGGAGGCAGAGGCAGGTAATTGTGAGTTCAAGATCAGCCTGGTCTGCATAGTGAAGTTCCAGCACAACCAGAGCTGTTGAGAGATATTTTATCTCAAACAAAACAATACGCCAAAGAGCCTTAGGTATGAGGAAAAAACTTCTATTATGAATAACAGAAAAAAAAAAGAGAGAGAGAGAGATGGAGTTGGCCATCAAATAATGTATTATTCTTGAACGTTTCTAAAACTTTGAAAGCATCGCCAAATTTGGAAGTATGTGTTCATGTACACGTGTGTACCCACTATTCCACGGTGCCACTCTGCCATCCCTTACAGTTTCCTTTTAAAGTAGTGGTTCCTAATGCTTCGACCCTTTAAAAAAGTTCCTCGTGTTGCAGAGACCCCAACCACAAAGTTATTTTGTTGCTACTTTATAACTGTAATTTTTTTTTCACTGTTATGAATTGTAATACAAATATCTGACACACAACCCCAAAGGGCGTCATGGCCCACAGGTTGAGAACCACTGTGAACTAATCTGAGAGATGGGACATGGTAAGGAATACCTGTGTTTCCACGGCCTGGAAGGCAAGCCAGAAAGCTTTTGGCAGTTTGTGTACAGCTTGGGCTCTACTGAGTTTGAGTCTGTCTGGGGGATCTTACTTATTAATCTGACAAATAAATAGAAATCTAGTGCCCAGTACAAAAATAATTTTTTCCCTCAAAAAAAAAAAAAAAACACCCTCACAGAAGTTCTTAAAAATGAGAGGTTTCCATATGCCTATTATGCCAGCCCCTCGAGGCAGTAGAATCAAGAGTTTAAGGTTATCTTTGGCTATACAATGAATTCAAGTTTGAGGCTAGCTTATGTAATACAAGACATTGTTTCAGAGGGGATTTTTTTTTTTTTTTAATTTTTTGGTTTTTCAAGACAGGGTTTCTCTGTGTAGCCTTGGCTGTCCTGGACTCACTTTGTAGACCAGGCTGGCCTTGAACTCAGAGATGCACCTGCTTCTGCCTCCCAGAGTATTGTAGGCGTATGACACTGCTGCCTGCTGGGAATTTTTTTTGAAGAATTAATAAATTATGATTTCTGTTGAGAAATCCTAGCATAGGAATATAAACTGTAGGCCAGGATTATTAATATGCTTCAGTCCATTTAAAAAAATAACAAAATCAAGGGTAAGAAGGATTCATTACAGTTTCATCCATGTTCAACAGAACAGCATTTACATCAACTAGAAAAGAACACAGTAGCAACAATGCTTGGTGGTTACACTGGTCCTTGAAGCTTCTGAATGGCAGAACTCTAACAAACTACAGGACAGGCTCAAAACAAACAAGCCAGCCACACATACTCACTTTATGCAGGAGCGTCGTGGCGTTTCCTCTGATAAACATGACGGACTTTTCTTTCAATTCCGTAACGGTATGCCTGGAGTTTGCCAATGTGGTCTCGCCAAGTAACTTTCAGAAAAAAAAAAAAAAAAAAAAAAAAAACAGAAGAATCTTTAGGCCCTTTGATGTGCCATTCTGAAAATTGCATTCGGGAGACAGAGGCAGGTAGATATCTGCGAGTTCAAGGCAAACCTGGACTCCAAGATATTCTGTCAAAAGATATCCCCACACAAACAACAGCAATTAAATCCCTACAACAGAAAACCAAAAAAACCACCAGCACACAAATACTGTGTTGAGATTAAACAATTACCAACCCATTGGAGGTCGGCCAGATGTTAATGGCCCTTAATATCTGGTTACACCTATCCTTGTTTTGTAAACCTGCCTAAGACATATCTGATTGGTTGATTAAACACCTATACTTGGGCAGGGCAGAAAGGAGTAGGCATGGCTAAGGTTACCAGCTTTTGGGGGTCAAGAGAGGATCATAGGAAACAGGTAGGCGAGAAGAAAGGAAAGAGGAGTACGCCAGATTGGTTAGTCTGGAGAAAAACATCATGTGGGCCGAGGAAGAACTCCAAAAATGGTATAAAAAGGCCCAGCTGGAGAATATAAGCAAGTACCATGGGACTATGGATGAAAGGTAGACCAGCTGAGGAGGATTAAGGTGGATGGGGGCTGGGAGATGGATGGTGAGCATATTCAGACAGAGAAGATAGGAACATCTGCCTGGTCCAAGGTAAATAAGGCAATTATAAAATCTAACAAGGGTCTGTGTCTTATTATTTGTGATAGTGGATTAGATAATATCACCGTAATAATCTTAGGGCTAATAATAAACATTATATAGCACAACACCCATTTTATTTTTAATTTATTACCACACTAACCCAACCTAAAACTTTGGGTAACTAATTTTTACTTTCCCAGTTAGGAATTTCTAATTCACAAATTGGAGAGTCTCAAACGTGCACAGATGTCCTAGAATCTTAGCAGATGCTCAACAAATATATCTTGCATTTAACAAACGCTCACCGATGTCTTTGCTACGAGGCCAAGAGGAAACTGGTTTGGCAGAGCTTTTGATAATTACCCAAAGTGAAATCATTTATTATGAAAGCCATACCTTTTCACTCAAACTGATACTCATGACATTTGACATGGAGTGCTGCAGGCAGGTACCAAAGGAGCTGACCACGAACCTTAGGGCCAGCTCCCACTGGCTAGATTCCTGAAGGCTCCGGAGCAGGGCAGAGATGGAAGTTACAATGGGGAGAATAAGGTTATCTCCTGAAATGTGAGAGGGTGATTTTCAATAACTCTCTTTTTTAACAATGAAAAATTCAGATAAAATGTATTTAATGCGAGGTGTGTGTGTGTGTGTAAGTGTGTTTATGTGTACTATAGCAAGCTTTGTGGGGTCAGAAGAGGTTATCAGAGGGAACTGGAGTTGCCATATGCGTGCTGGAAACTGAACCACTACAAGAGCAGTCAGGATCTTAACCACTGAGCCACCCCCATCTTATCTTATTTTTCCCTTCTTTTTTTTTTTTTTTTTTTTAATAATGATCACTGTTCTGGAAAATTGCTTTCAAGGATGGCCTACTTCCTCAAAAGAGATAACAGCCATGTAATTCATTCCCCAAGCTACATGAAAGAGCTAACACAAAGCTGGATTTCAGCCAGAAAATAACTAAATCCACAGATAGGTGGGTTTTTATATTCATTTTTTTAAAATTTAAATGCTTAAATCATAAGTAGGTAAAGACATTCTCTTTATACAGAAAATTGAAACTTGAGAAGTGTCATCAAAGCTAATATAATTAAACAAATCATATAATTGTATGACATCTGAAAATGTAACAATGAAAGTTATTCAGCAATTACATTAAGGATGTTATGACAAATTAACATTCAAAATTGCAATATGTATAAATTTATCCTGTAAATTATCTGGGCAATTATGTACATGCAAACTTATAGTACTATACATTTCTAACATAAATACCTTCACTAGTGGAACAGTATGGCAAACTTATAGAATCCAGAGGATATCTTTTGCTTCCTAAAAAAGAGAAAAAGCAATTAACTAAGTAACATAACTCTTACAAAGGGCCAAACTCAGATATCGTTGAAACTGCATTAGTATCAGATAATATTCTAAAGCAAATGACTGCTTTAGGAAGCAAAGTGAATAACAGAATGCAACAGTGAACACAACCACACATGCCTAAAATCCCAGCACTTAGACAGCAGATTGAAAGCCTGGATTACACAGTGAAGCCCTATCTCAAAATGAACCCCCAAAATAAAACCAACCAAGAAACTAAAAAAAAAAAAAAAAAAAGCCTTAAACTACACATCCAGAATGTAAACCCCCAAAATAAAACCAACCAAGAAACTAACGCCTTAAACTACACATCCAGAATGCCCAGTACAGTCTATAAGTAGCCAAACTGAACGTGGCAGCACCAAGATCAAGAACCAGAACTTTACAAGCACCCATGAGCCCCTCAGATCCTTCTACAGTCATGACCCAGGTATGGAGGTTTGAATGAGAAATGTTTCCCAAAGGCATCAGCCACTGGACGCAAGCTTTGGATGTTAAAGCCTAGCACCATTTCCAGTTTGCTCTTTTGAAATTGTAAGTCTAATTTCCTCTTTCTGCTGCCATTCTTCCTTGCCATGATGAACTCTTTACTCCCTGGAGCCATAAGCCAAAATAAACTCTTGTTCCATAAGTTGCTTTTGGATATGGTGTCTCCTCACAGCCATAGAAAAGTGATGCATCGACTATCCCTCAGGGTAACCATTTCCCTGACACCACAATACCATGGCTTAGTGTGAGTCCATTTTTCCCTTGAGTAAATGAGATGGATAAATGCAGCATACATTCCTTTGAGGTTGGGTTCATAAACATGAATTTACCTTATTGGATGTAGTTCAAGCCTCTACAGCTGAAGTGTACATAAAGCAAAAACACACAGAAGATAATGACACGTGTGAGGTCACCTGCAAGGGGCACCACAGATGAGATCAACTCATAGATGACTGGCAGCACCACCTGGGACTCCAGAACGATTCCGTCTTCACTGAAGAAGTCACTATAGGACCACTCTTCACATGGATCCTTGTGGGTTCCAAAAGCGGCCTAGGCAGCAAAGAGATGGAACACACAGCTCGAGGTGCACTACAGCATCTACCTCCTTCGCCAGATAAGGCCTCAAGTGGAGAGGCCGACAGTTTAAAAAAGTTCGTTAATTTTATATTATTTTATATATAATTAATTTTATTGATTATACGCAGGTCTGTTTTGAGGCCTACTTTAACTTTTTGCATAACTATAGCCCCTCTGTTGAGAACTACTTTAGTTTTTAACATAACTGTAGCTCCTCTGTTGACACCTGCTTTCATCTTTACCATAACTGAAGCCATTTTGTCTCAGTTTCCATCTTGATCATAAAATAAAATTAAAGTTCAGGTTCTCAGGTTCTACCTCCCAATGTAAGAATAAACTCTTAGGGCTTCATTTCTCAAACCTTATACTTTATTGCCTGGACATTCTATAAAGGTCCCATTAAAGGTCAGTTAGAAACACTTTATTTAGCTCGTCAAAATGATATAATGCTCTCCCCTTGCTTCCTACACCTGGTTACCTGGTAACTACCTGGTTACGGTTTTTCTTATAAATAGCTTGCCTTACAAGCAGACTGGTGCCACAGTCTTGGTTCCCAAATATAGACTGTATCCCTGACTGATCAGTCTTTGTTCAGCGTTGTTCATTAAACATCCATCTACCTGAGTCTGGTGTCTGAGTGGTCAGTCTGAGGATGTTCTTGTACTGTAACAGTCTGTATGCGAGCATTTGGAAGAGAGAGGTGTTGGGTCCCCTGGAGTTTGATTTACAGACCTTGAAAGCTGCCTGATGTGAGTTGTGGTGGTTTAAAAACAAGTGGCTCCCACAGTCATGTGTTTGAATGTTTGGCCCATTGGGAGGGGCACTTAGGAAGTATGGCCTTGTTGAAGGAAGTGTGTCACTGGGGGGGGGGGGGGCAGCTTAGAGGTCTCCTATGCTCAAGCTCTGCTCAGTGTGGCTCAGTCTCCTATTGCTGCCTGGTGATCAAGATGCAGAACTCTCAGCTCCTTCTCCAGCACCATGTCTGCCTGCCCTCTGCTACGCGTCTCACCATGATGATAATGGACTGAACCTCTGAAACTGTACGCCAGCCCCAAGTAAGCAGTTTCCTTTAGAAGACCTGTTGTGAAGCCAGGTGTGGTGATGCATGCCTTCACAACAACTTCACAAAGGCACTCAAGGAGGCAGAGGCAGACAGATCTCTGTGAGCTCAAGGCCAGTCTGGTCTACAAATCAAGTCCAGGAGAGCCAAGGCTACACAGAGAAACCCTGTCTCAGGTTAAAAAAAAAAGAGAAAGAGACAGACAGAGTTGCTGCAGTCATGGTATCTCTTCACAGCAATAAAACCCTAACTACGATATGGGTGTGGGAACAAAACTTGGGTCCTTAGGAAGAGCAGCAAATACTCTTAACCACCGAGCCATTTCTCTAGCCCAAGAGGCCAACAGTGTTGATGTTGAAATGCAACTCTGTGAGTCAGTAGGTTCCCTGAACCCAGAGATCCTTCAGCTACAGACATGCCCAATTTTAAATCAAACTTATTCAGAAAAACATGGGGATGATGAAAGCATGAGAGATGTATGGGGTTCCATGCAAATGTTGGGGATTTTAACACCCACAGGCCCTCGTATCTCTGAGGAAGAGGCAGTCCTAGAATCAATTTCTTTTTTGCACACTGAGGTTTTATTGTATTCTAGTTGTGTGCCAGTTGGCATCTTGTAAAAATATTGCTTCAATTAAACTCTTAACAGAAGGTCAATACCCAGAGAGGCCTTGCTTAAGGTCCTATGTTTCAAAAAACAGTTCAAATCAAATAGAACCGGGTGGCTGGAGAGATAGCTCAGCGGTTAAGAGCACTGTCTGCTCTTCCAGAGGTCCTGAGTTCAATTCCCAGCAACCACATGGTGGCACTCAACCATCTATACTGGGATATGATGCCCTCCTCTGGTGTGCAGGTGTACACGCAGATAAAGCACTCATATACATTAAATAAATAAATAAATCTTAAAACAAAACAAAGAACAACTGTGCCTGGAAGAATTACCTTCTTGGCTTTTTAGAGGACAGTTTTCCAAAGGAGAGCAAGGAAAGGTATGTGATGAATTCGGTATTTCTGTGAACTGGCCACCAGCAGTTTTGTTTATGGAAACAAACTTTAGGTAACTTACTTTCATCAGAATTCCACGGTCATCCATCTGGCACTGTCTGGAAAGCTCCACAGCAGTTAAAGTGTATTTACTTAGTTCTAAAGCATCCAGTAAAAAATCTGAAAGAAAGCGGACAGACTCTCCAAACTCCTATCTTATACCTTTAGAATAACGAAACAACCTTCTAATCCCAAGGAAGGCCAAGGGTAGACAGCAAGCCCACTGAGCAGTTTTGACTACTGTGAACATAGTCCATATCTATGCTTAAGCTGGCCTTGAAAGAGATCCATGTGGGGAGATCAGGAAGACCATGCTCACACAAAAGCCAATTTTATCAATAATAAGGACAGTGGTAATGGATTTATTGCCTGGCTGGTTGAATGACTGACAAGGTCTAGCGAGGTAGTCCAGGCTAGCCTTGCGCTGATGGACTCTCCTGTCTCTCAGCCACCTGACTGCATGCATTAAAGGGGCCAACCACATTTGGCTATTGCCTTGAAACTTCACTGTTCTAATATAAGAAACCGCTGTAGTTTCCAGAATGCAGTTATCAGAGACAGCGTGTGGGAAATATGGATACAATGAACCAGAGAACATGAAGGATTTACACATCTGTCACCTGGACTGCAGATGGTGGCAGCTTGGCTTGCGAGATCATGGATCTCAGAGGGAAGATTTAGTCCTGCTGGTACTGCCATTGGGACATCGTTAGCCAACATCTGACAGAGCTTCTGACACACCAGAAACAGCAGTCTTCCCGTGTGAGCATTGCAGTAATGCTGAAGTAAGTCTCTGTGGAGGAAAGAAGTGTGGGAGTTCAGATCAAGAGCACACGCATTTGTCCTTATGTTCGCATCTAACCACTAACAGCAACACACAAAGAGCCTTTAAAATATTTTCATGGCACAAGTGTGACCCATTTTCAAAGTACTTTAGTTGCCCTTAAGGATTAAGGTACATGGGAGCTGACACTCAACAATCATGTGGCCAACTGACCAGGTCTATTTTTCCCTCTGTGCCACTATTTTTAGACAAAGAGGCACCAAAATAGGCTCTCAAGAAATCAAGAATATTTTTTTTCCCCTGAAAATCTAAGTGGCCCTGACCCTATGCTTATCAGCGAAGGAGCAAACAGAGCAAGTGTCCCTTTCAAACAAGGTGGTCGGGTGGAGGTTCAGGTGTCACCTGCATTTGCTCAGGGCTGCTCCCACATTCCCGTCCTGTAAGGCCCTCAAGGCCAGCTCTGCCTCCAGCTCTTGCGTAGACACCTGCAGGGCCAGAGCCTGTCTGTGCAGCTTTGACTTGATGCTCAAGTTTG
Source organism: Psammomys obesus (assembly GCF_907164565.1). Classification (NCBI taxonomy): domain Eukaryota; kingdom Metazoa; phylum Chordata; class Mammalia; order Rodentia; family Muridae; genus Psammomys; species Psammomys obesus. The sequence goes on along the minus strand of NW_026590062.1, from coordinate 12,320,349 downwards.
TCCCGTTGGCCAGGGTGGGCCCCCGGGATCCCTTGAGTTTGTGCTGGGCCAGTGTACCTTCATGTGCCTTAATATACTGTTCTCGAAGGCTGGTTACCAGGGCACAGCTGCTGTAATCTTTAAATGGAAGGAAGACCTCAAAACTTTCCTGCAGCAAAGTGAGAAAAAGCCCCAAGTTTACTCAGTGTTCAAACTCACCATTGAGTTTTACCTCCTCCTTCAGAAATGACTCCCTTACAAATTAAAAATTTAAGACTTTCAGGCTCAAAAGTAACAAAATACCAACATTAAGAGTTAAGAAAACGGGCCTTTAATCCCAGCACTTAGGAGGCAGAGGCAGGCAGATCTGTGAGTTTGAGGCCAGCCTGGTCCACAAAAGGAGTCCAGGACAGCCAAGGCTACATAGAGAAACTCTGTCTTGAAAACCAAACCAAACCAAAAAATTAGGAAAATAAGAAAATATCATTATGAAGAAGGGCCTCTCAATTTTAGCACTCTACATTTGGGAAAAGATAATTCTGTGCTGTGCAGAGCCTTGCAAAAGGGGGGAGGGGCTCAAGCATTAGTTTGGGGTAACTGTACTCTAGAGAGAGTTTTGGTGCCTTATAGGTACAGAGTTCAGATGAGGCTGTGAAGAAGAACAGAGGAGACGGCTGCATAGCTTGAGTGTAACACAACTGCAATGCAGCCCCCACCCCAAAACCGGCCTAGAATGGAGCATTTTCTTACATGTATTTTACTATAATGTTAAAAAACTAGAAATGTGACCAAAAAATTATCAAGTAATACCATAAGATACATGAATTACAGACATCTCAGGAAAGCTGCTGAGAAAGAAAGAAACAGTGTGTCACACACAGCCTCTGAAGGCAGACAGCACTCAGGTCAGCTGCACTGTCTGGGCACACGGTATCTTTACCTGTAAACTAGCAACCACTTTAAATTGCTTCAGGAATTCTTCAGATTCATCCTTCTGAGGACTGTCTGCAATTACATTTTAAAAAGTTAGAGCAGAGTTATGAATTCCCATATGCTCTAATTTGAACTTTCCCCAGAATGTCACAACAGTAGCAGGCAGCATCCCCGGGAGGTGACTGAAAAGTCAACATGAACATTTAGTCATAGAGCAATAGGTTATTCCAACAGTGCTTGGTGGCTCTAGCTTAGTCTTTCTGAATGTACAGTGCCCTGTGTCACATGACAATGGGACAAGGCTGCTGGCAGGCCCTGAGTAGATACTGCCACCATGTCCTCCAACTTCAGTCTCCAGCAGTGAAAGCCAAATAATATACTACTCATGAATTTCCCAATCGTGGGTATATTGTTACAGCAATAAAACATACAAGAACATACTACATTATTAGGACTTTTTGAAGCTAACATATAAATTAACTCTGATTTTCTTGTAAGTCTTCTGGGGTGCTTTTTAGTTGCCAATATAACAACTTTGAAAAATTTATTTATTGTTTGTGTATGTCTATTGAGTGTTTGTGCATGCACATAGACACATGTGCCATAGCAGGCATGTTGAGATCAGAGGACAACTTTGGAGTAGGTCCTCTCCTTCCGCATTTATATGGGTTCCAGGGATTGAACTCAGGCTGTCAGGCTTGCCTGCTAAGTGCCTTTACCTGATGAGCCATCTCACTGCCCCTGACATAACTGAAGTGCAAAGAAAGATCAAATTTGAAAAAACAAAAACAAAAACAAAACAAAACTTCTTTCTGGAAGTAGAAAAGGGAGGTTTAAGGGTCTTAGTAAAATGGGAGGAGCTAGAAAGATGAATTAGTAGTTAAGAGCATGATGTGCTCTTCCAGGGGACCAGAGTTCAATTCCCAGCACCCATATCAAGCAGCTCACAACCCCCAGGGGTCCAACTCCTCTGGCATGCAGATCCAACCACACATCCACACAACAGACTCACATACACATAATTAAAAATAATAAGATATAATTATGGCAAGCTTTCTGAAACAAATTATATCCCACTCCCCAAGAGAGATACTGTCCCAAGTGTTTTAAGCCCAGGTTTAAAGGGCCTTCTCCCCTTATCAGAGTCAGCAGCTACATTAGGTATCTAGTCCAACAGTGAGCAGCTTACTAAAACATGGAAACAGAAAACAAGCCAACTCTATATGCTTGATCACTTATAACTAGTCAAAAAAAAAAAAAAAGGGTAAAATTAGGCAATCACAGCCTTGGTGAGCTTTGGGACAAGAACCAAGCTGAGGAGCAGAAGCCAGGGGAACTACCTTTCTGAATATCACACAGGATTTTGAGAATATCCACCGATGTCTTCGCCACAGATATTCTCCAGGCCTTGTCCTAAAATGTGCAAAAGGAAATCTTTTTTACTGATCACCTCAGATGGACATGGACAAAACATGCATAAGAACCATGGAATCACGGGCTAGAGAACAGTGGGAGAGCATTTGCCTAGCATGTTTCAGACGTGAGTTCAATCCTCAGGACCAACAAAAAAACCCCAAAAGTATATAAAAGAGGCAAACAATAAAACCATCCAAGAAATCAGAAAAATAAACCAAGTAGTTGAGGGTACGTGCAGCTCTTGCTGGGCAGCTGCAAGGCTGTGTGAGTGTCACACAGGCGAAGCACGGGAAACCCGCCAGAATGGACTAGCAGGGAAGATAAGCTAACCTACAGCCTTTCACCTACACAATAATCGACAAACCTTCTTTGTCTTGTGGAGTCAGTCATACTAAACATTTGCAAACTTCCTCAGGTAAAAAGTTTAAGAGAATAGAGGGGAGAGTTCATGAAAAGCTTAAATGAGCTGGGTAGAGTAAATACTTATACTTTCAGCAATTGTTTGAAAGATTTAATGAAAGAGAGAAGGGGGGGAAGGAGAAGCCTTAATTACAGGAAATGCTGCAGGGTAGAGGGTAATCAGCGGAGAACATGTGAGACACTGCAGCTCTCAGCAGACACGCACACAGCACCAGTGGCAGCACCAAAGGGGTCTGAGCAGAGGCTCTGCCATGTCTAACAAACCAGAAAGCCATCTAAGATCTCATCTTCTACAGTTAATCTACCATGGGACCTCCTTCACAGCTTTATGTGAAGATGAGGTAGATAATTTATTCAAAGCTGGGAGACATTTCGCTAGCTTAAAAAAAAAATCTAACTATTCTGGTAAATTAGATACTTGGTTTCTTTCTTTGCTTCTTCTCTGTATGTGTGTGTATGTTTAAGACACACACACAGAGAAAGAGAGAGAGAGAGAGAGTGAGAGAGAGAGAGAGAGAGACAGGAAACAGGGTCCTTCTATGTAGCCCAGACTGGTTTAGAACCATTATATAGAGCAGTAGGCTGGCTGCCTCTGCCTGGCATTACAGTTGTAAGCCACCACTGTGATACCTGGTTTCTCATTGCTAAAGGAGTGAACTGGCTCTATTGATGACAAGGACTTGTAATGAAGAAAGGCTGGCCTGGAATTCAAGGTTCCTGGGCCACTGCCTGCTGAGGTCCAGCCATGTACCAACACCATGGCTCAATGAAGGAAACCCTCACCTCTTCAGAACCGTCTGGCTCTTCTTGCAAGGCCAGTCGAGCCCAGGTGATGACTCTTTCTGCAGTCTTCTCAGCTTCAACGGGAGGCAGGGACCTCAGCAGCAGGAGACAATCTTCCCCCTGTGACAGTGTTAGAAAGAAAGGAAGAACATACTGGTCCTTACAAGAAATAGCATGAACTCAGCTCTTTCTTTTCTAGTTGAAAGTGAGAAGAAAAAACAAAACAAAACAAAAGTCTCTCTGATATATGTTGCCTAGCATGAGGCCCTGGGATCAAATAAGCAGAATGGCGGGGGCGGAGGAGGATGGGTCTGTGGTTAAGAGCACTATCTGCACTTCCAGAGGTCCTGAGCGCAATTCCCAGCAAACACATGGTGCCTCGCAACCATCTACACTGGGATCTGAGGCCCTCTTCTGGCACGCATGTGTACATGCAGACACAGCACTCATGTAAAATCAATCAATCTTTAAAAAAAAAAAAGCAGAATGGGGAAAAAGATGAAAAGATACTTAAAAGACTACAGTTTAATGTTTTTAAAAATTTGAGGGCTGGGAAGATACCTCAGCAGTTAACAGCACTGCCTGCTCTTCCAAAGGTTCTGAGTTCATTTCCCAGCAACCTCATGGTGGCTCCCAACCATCTATAGCTGTAGTCCCGTGGGATACCCCTTCTTGTATGCAGACGTACAAGCAGACAAAACAACCATATACATAAATAAATCTTTAAAATAAAACACAAACATAAATCTGATAATTTGAAGAAGGGATGGTGGCACATGCCTACAATCTTAGCAACTTCAGGGAGTTTGAGGCCAGCCTGGGATACACAGTATTCCAGGACAGTGTGGGAAATAGAATACGACCCTGTCTCAAAAAATAAACAAAATCTGAAAATCCCATTTTGAAAAATAGCTGTAGATAAGCTAAATTCATAGTCAACCCAGAGCAAACACCACCATACCACACGGGCATACACTTGGCTGCCGAAGATAAAGGAACAAATAAAGATGTTTAAAGTTAGAGAAAAGGACAGTTCGGTCCTGGAAAGTGTAATTAGCATTAGCACGCATGAAGCTTTAGTTTCATTTCTTAACATCTAAAGAATTCAGGTGAACAAAACACAGAAACCACACACCTTATTTCAGAATCTAAGAGTACTATGCCAGTGTAAAAGCTGAGTTTGAACTGTATTAACTAGAGTGTAAAGGCCCATTACCTAGTCACAGGGCATTTTTTTCAAAATAACATAGAAAGTAGTTACTTTAATATGCGATGCTTTCGTGTTGATTGATAAAGCTTATCTGGCTTGTAAAAGCAGCTGAACAATTTGATTTCTGTAAAGACAGAGCCAGCGAAGCAGCCCTATGACACCATCTGAAACTCCACACCTGTTCTCTGTCAATCAGATCAATGATTCTTAGACTGTAGATTTCGTCATCGGACACCCTGTATCCTCGAGCCACCTTCAGAGCATCTTCTAAAGAAGTAGGGATGTCTTGCTTGAGAATGTATCGGACTACCCTCTGGAAGAGACAATACATATTCCTTAACATGAAGACTCACAGAGCCCAGAAACCATTTGCTTATGAACGAAAACTGCCTTAAATATTAAAAAACAAAACAAAACAAAAGAATTCTGCTAGACCTAATATTAAATCACGATTAATGGGGACAGTGAAGTGGCTCAATGGACAAAGGTGCTTGCTGCTAAGTCAGAGGCCTTAAGTTTACTCCATAAATGCTGCATGGTAAAAGGGAGAGCTGACCCCTCTGGGTTTTCCACATGCTTGCCACTCCCATATGATAAATCTAGCTCTATAACTTTTTGAGTATGAAACCCTTCAGTCGAGGTGGGCGAGGTGGCACATGCCTTTAATCCCAGAATTTGGGAGGCAGAGGCAGGAGGATCTCTGTGAGTTCAAGGCCAGCCTGGTCTACGTAGTGAGTCCAGGACAGCCATGGTTATTACACAGAGAAACTGTTTCTCAAAAATGAGCAAAAAGAAAAACAAACAAAAAAAACTTCATCAATTTCCCATGCAGTCCTAGAAATACAAGAAAGTAGAGGAACCATTCCAACTAGCCCTTACCATTATTTCCTTGTTTAGGAGATTCACCTCTCTTATTCCGTAGCCTCGCAAAAGTTTCTTCATCTCCATGAGTTTGTAACTTTCCTGCAGTAACTTGACTCTAAACAAAACGCACTGATATTAACATGATTATGTGGAGCAGTCAATGGAAAGCATAACTGTCAACTCAAAGCACGAAGCCGGTGCAGGGCACAGAAGCTCCATTCAGTGTTCTGCAAACTTACTTGGGGTGGTCCATTTCCAGGTGCTGTTTGACCAGCTGCTCCACAGCTGCACTCCAGGGAACCACTGCTTTGTACATTATCTTCAGCACCGCATCAAAGATGAGCTACAGAGAGATCACACAGGAACAATGAGAGCCCTCAGATGCACCTCTCAAGTAAGTGACTGGCACCACAACACCGAGGACAGGGCAGCGTGAGAGCGTTTCCACTGCCTGCGAAAACATGCTTATTTGTATAAATAAGCATGTATTTGTATAAATAAAACATGTTTACTTCAACTGTCACACAGAAGAACGATTTCAAACCAGCTGTGGCGAGTCACCTATAAGTTCAGCACTTGGTGGGTAGAAGGAAGAAAAACAGAAGTTTAAGGTCTGGCTAGAGAGAGATGGCTCAGCAGTTAAGAGCGCTTGCTGCTCCTAGAACCCAAACCAGGTGGCTCACAACCATCTCTTAACTCCAGTTCTAGGAGATCATACATGCTCTTCTGACTTCGACAGGCACCAGTAGACATACATACATGCAAGTAGAACATTAATACACAAAACAGAATGATAAAACTAAAGAAGGTTCGAGAGCACCCACCCACTGCTACTAAGTGAATTTGGGGCCTGGATACTTGAGACCCTATCTCTGATAAAGCCCAACAAAACAAAGCTGAAAAAGGAGCTGAAGAGTTTTCCTATATGCTCAGCTGTTTTCCTACTTGGAAGCAGATAGCTTATATATAATCTTTCATTTTTTGAGAATCTCATACATGGTATACAATGTATTTTGATTATATACACCTCTATTTGCCTCCTCTAACTGCCCTTAGGCCCCACAGCTCCTTCTAATTTCATGTCCCCCCCAACCTGCTGAGTCGCTCAGTGCTGTCCTTACATTTTAATCGTTTACCTATTCCTTTATTGCTTTCCCAAGACAAGGCTTTTTAACATCCTAATGCTGACACTATGGGCACACACAACCCTGCCTCTATAAGGACTGAACATGGGAAATTAGCAGGGCATGGTGGTGCACGCTTTTAATCCCAGCACTTGGGAGGCAGAAGCAGGCAGATCACTGTGAGTTTAGGGCTGACCTGGTTGAAAAAGAGTCCAGAACAGCCAAGACTACACAGAGAAACCCTGTCTCAAAAAAATACAAAAATTAAAAACAAACAAACAAAAGAGTGGAAAATCACAGTAGAGTCCAGCGCCAAGTTAGGCGTTTCCCTTTCTGAGTAATTCCAGATCCTGAACAGAGAGAAATCCAACTGTCCAAGGCAATTCTTTTGCCAGTGGGAATGAGGACATTTTAATCTTATTCTACATAACCAAAGGAAATAAAATTATGCATGGTTTTATCATTTATTTTTCTTACATTCTACAAAGACTTCCCTAAAAATACGTGTCATTTTTATGACCAGAAAAGAACTTAAGGGCTAACATTCAAAAGGGAACTCCCTACCCAAAACAGGAAAAGCCGACAGTCACTGTTTGCTTACATCTGTGTCAGACAAGCATCCTATCACTGCCATGGCCTTCGCCTCCCAGGCTGTGTCGAACAGCGTCGCTGATTTCGAGCTACACCTCCTCAGTAAATCCTACGGAAGAGAAACACACATGCTTTTCAAATATTAGAAGCTTTCAGCCTGGACATGCTGATATATGCCTTCACTCTCAGCACTCGGGAGGCAGAGGCTAGCCGGGTCTACATAGTGAGTTCAGAACAGCCAGGGCCACACAGAGAAGCCCTGTCTTGAAAAACAAACAAACAAAATTAGAATCTCTTACTGAAAAAATACAATAAAAATAAAAAGATAAACGGGCCAGGATGATAATTAGCAGATAAAGACACCTGCTAACCTGAGTTTGACCCCAGGCACTGAATGTTGAAAGGAAAGAACTGACTCTCCTGAAAGTAGTTCTCTAACCTTTACATGGGTGGCCCTGCAGCAAATGCAAGTCCAAACTCACAGATACATGTAACACATATCACTTCATACACAGGTACAGACCCCCCTCCCCCACAAATGTAGCCTGTGCTTTTATATGGCACAGAAAATTTAAAAGCGAAGTTTTCCCAAAGGGTCTACAGATAATATTACTGGGCCAGGCGTCATGTAGATGCCTTTAATCCCAGCACTGGGAGAAGCAGGCTGATTTCTGTGAATCTGAGGCCAGTCCGGTCTACACAAAAGTTCCAGGATAGCCAGAGCTACGTAGAAAGATCTTGTCTCAAAAAAAAAAACGAAACAAATATAACCAAACCTACCAACCAAAAGATCATTGCAATATTGTACTACTTATAAAAACTATCAGGTTGGGGGTGTAGCTCATAGACAGACCAAGCTTGGACTCCAGAGGCTTGAGGCCTGATCCTTAGCACCTTCTGCTGCCAAAAGTGTATATATTGAGCTACTCCTAATACCTCAGAGGAGGCCTTTGGGAAAAGTCCTCTGTTTTCATTTTTTTTTGTTGAGAGAGGATTTCATTGTGTGGCCTGGCTGGTTTTGACTTGTGGGCCTGAGTAACCTCCCACCTCAGCCTCTCTAACAGCTGGAAGGCTCTCTGACAAGGAACAGAATTAGCTTCAAAATGCCTCATAGCTGCTAGTAGTAAGGCTGACATTCCTTTCAAAGCCAAACATTTCAAGTGATGATGTGCTGCACAGATTTCAGAAACAAGAAATCTGAGCCAGGACTGAGGAAATGGCACAGCAGGTAATGGCTCTTGCCCCAAGACTGATGACCTAAGTTAGATGCCCAGGAACCATGTGGCAGGAGAGAACTTAGCCTCCCAAGCTGTTCTTGACCTCCACACATGCACCATGTCTGTGTGGGAACACTGTCATACAACAGGAAATGAGCCCTTACAAAGTTAAAGAAACATTACCTCTATATAAAGCAAAAGAAGCTCCTCTTCCTGCAAATTCTGTTCCCGAATGTAAACTCTCACAAATTTTTCTAAGACAGTGGGGATCAGCTCTGGGGCTGAGACCCTGTCAAACATTCGGAACACTATGGTGGTCGTATTTTCCTGGGTAAGAGACAGGGAAGACACTGTAAATGAAGCAGTGTCTAAACGCAACTGGATACAAAACAGCAAAACAGGGCACACGGGGCTGCAAGCCTACCTTCTCAAACTCAGAGAGGGCCAGTCTGCAGTTGTATTTCCTGTGAAGGGTGATCAGCTCCTGTAACTTGTGAACCAGGGTCCTTAACTGTTGGACTTCCTCTGTGTTTTGATAATCCTTCTACAACAAAAGCATTAATGTGATTAAGAATACAAAACAAAAACAACAAAAAATACTAATCAAAAGTGTGATAAGGAAATAGCTAAACTCATCTCAAAGAAGTTAGTAATGGCCACAATTACACACAAGAGAAAACCAGAGTCTGATATTTACTAAAAATTTGAGAACTGGCAACAGAACAATTGTTTCAGGAGTCAAATATACTTGAGTTTATAAACAAATTCTCTGTCTCTATATACTCACATATGTACGTGTTTGTGTGCGCGTATTTTTTTTTTTTAAGTGGGATCTCATATAGCCCAGGCTGGCCTTGAACTTGATACATACCCTAGGCTATCCTTGAATTTCTGATTCTTCTGCCTCTACTTCCCACACTCTGAGATTACAAATGTGCACCAAAATACCCCATTTATGAGGTGCTGGTCACACACACAGGGCTTCATGAATGTTCCGCAAGCACTGTGCAGATCATGCTATCATAATCACACATTATTCCTAGCATAATTTATGCTTTGTTGTTTAAGAAACCTCAAAAGAAAAAAAAAATAACTTTAAGAAATTTAGAAGCATGTGTGAAGAATGGTTTGGCACTGGCTGCTCTCCCAGGGACCTGGGTTCAATTCCCAGCACTCACATGGCAGCTTATAATTATCTGTAACTTCAGTTCCAGGGGGATCTGATACCCTCACACAGATATAGTGAAGTAAAAAGCTAATCAGCACACATTAAAAAAAAAAAAAAACAAAAAAACAAAACTCCTTAGCCAGGTGTAGTGGTGTACACCTTTAATCCCAGTACTTGGGAGGCAGAGACAATAGGATCTCTGTGAGTGCAAGGCCAGCCTGGTCTACAAAGAGTCCAGCTGTTACACAGAATTCCTGTCCCAAAAACCAACCAACCAACCAACAAAAAGACCAAAACCAACAAAACCTTTAAGGGACGGGCAGTGTTGGTGCCCTCCCTTAGTTCCTATGCTCTGGAGGCAGAGGCAGGCAGGTTTCTGAGTCTGGTCTACAGAGTGAAGTTCCAGGACAGTCAGGAATCCGCAGAGAAGCAAGCTCCGTTCCTGATCTACTGACTGCTCTTTGACAGTGCTTCTTCAAGTTTGGGAAGAGGATGACAAATACCAGACAAATGTTCTACCGTTGAGTCATACTACATCCCATATATCTGACATGAGAGCATGGCTTCCTGGTTTAAGCAAAAGCAGATGTGACGATTGCAGATCAATTCTCATCAATCACTTCTCATTCTTTTAAAGGATTCAGAAATTCCACTACTGCAGAAAATCTTAATTGTAGCACTTAGAATGTCTTTCTGTTGTTTTCATGTTTGCTGGTTGACTACATTGAAACACACCGAGGTTGTAACTGATACAACAGAAAGGAAGAAAAGACTCTCCTTTCAGTAGACTGAAACAATGTGCTTCTCTCTCCACACAGGCAAACAGTGCCAAGATATGACAATTTCATCATTAACTTGTCTCCACATCATACCAAGGAAATCCAGTGCCAAGAGGATGTGAATCCAAATTTGTCTGTTTTTTCTGCTGTGAAGAACACCTCTGCCAACTGAAGTCCATTTTCCGGCCAGTTTGCCTTTTAAAAACATGAAGGACCATTAAGACTCAAGTTTGAAGCTGCTGAGAAGGTGCAAACGTCATTTCCATATTTGCTACGTGGACAGTACCTTATCAGTTAACTCCAGGTTCCTGGATGTTTGTTCCAACCATTTTGCAAGAATGTTCTGAAACAGATACAGCATTTAAAACAGAAAATTCTCAAAGATAATTATATGCAAAAAAATTCCCATAGTCAGTTTTTCTTTTGAAAATATTTTTTTTCTTTTTTCTTTTTTTTTTATTATTAATTACACTTTATTCACGTTGTATCCCCCCATAAGTCCCTCCCTCCTCCCCTCTGATTCCACTCTCCGTCACCCTTCTTCACGCATGCCCCTCCGCAAGTCCACTGCTAGGGGAGGTCCGTTTCTCCTTCCTTCTGATCTTAGTCTATCAGATCACATCAGGAGTGACTGCATTGTCATCGTCTGTGGCCTGGTAAGGCTGCTCCCCCCTCAGAGGGAGGTGATCAAGAGCAGGCCAATCAGATCATGTCAGAGACAGTCCCTCTTCCCATTACTATGTAACCCACTTGGATACTGAACTGTCATGTGCTACATCTGTGCAGGGGTTCTAGGTTATCTCCTTGAATAGTCCTTGGTTGGAGTATGAGTCTCTGGGAAGTTCCTTATGTTTAAAATTTCTGGTTCTGTTGCTCTCCTTGTGTGGTTCCTGTCCTCTCCAGCTCTTACTATTTTCCACTTCTTACATAAGATTCCATGCACTCTGCCCAACAGTTGGTTATAAGTCTCAGCGTCTGCTTTGATAGTCTGCAGGGCAGAGGCTTTCGGAGGCCCTTTGTGGCAGGTTTTAAGGGGCTGGAGAAATGACTCAGTAGTTAAGAGCACTGGCTGCTCTTTCAGAGGACCCCGGTTCAATTCCCAGAACCCACATGGCAGCTCACAACTATCTGTAACTCCAGTTTAAGAGGATCTGGCACCTCCTCAGAGCCATGCATGCAGGCAAAAAATAAATAAATAAATATAAAAAAAAAATAAAAAATCTATGCACATAAAAGAAATATCTTAAAGATATATATATATATATATGTATATATATATATATATATATTAAATGTGTGTGTGGTGGGGATAACAGGTCTCGTGGAGCTGACCAGTGGCTGTGAGGCACCTGATGTGGGTGCTGGGAACTGAATTCAGGTCTTGTGGACAAGTAGAATGTGCTCTTAACCACTGAGCACACACTTAAGCCATCTGTCTAGTCCTATAATCATCCCTTAGAAATTACTGATTAGCATTACACTGCTGGACTCTGAACCCAAGACCTCAAACATGCTAGCATGCTAGTTAGTCAGTATCCACCACCACCTTTGCTTTTTTTTGAGACAGATCCACACTTTGTAACCCGTGCCGGCCTGGAACTCATCTGAAGTCCTTCTAGCGCAGCCCCTCCAGTGCTGAGACCCAAGTGTTCACCTCCATCCAGTCTATCCTCCTACAGGGCCTGCTCAGTCATCTGATAGGAGGCATTAAAGTAAGTTAAATCTTTAAGAGAAGAAATATTGGAAGAAACTCACTTGTCCTTCGGGTACAATCCTCCTCACAAATGGGATCACATCGTTTTTAAACCATGAACAAAGTTCTTCCAAAGAGACTTGTGTAGAAATTGAGTTCAGCAAGTTCTCCAGCATTTCCACGTCAAACTTGCTCTCAAAGTCAGCCTGAATTACAGAATCAGCGGTCAGGATTTGTGTGACAAGATTAAATTAACCACCCCCAAAAGGCAAAGACCTACTCCATCCTGGGGGAAAGCAACAAGAAGGGGATAAATAAAGTATAATGACATAGCTTCATGAAAATGCCTTGACAAAACCCATTGCTTTTTGCATTGCTAATTGAAGCAAATTATTTTCTTAAACAAAAAATATTTAAAGTCATTTCAAAGAATATGTTACTCATTTTTTAAATTTCATTTTTGAGACAGGGTATCTCTGTGGAACCCTGGCTATTCTGGAACTCAGAGATCTGCCTGCCTCTGCCCAATGAGTACTGGGATTAAAGGTATATCCAACTGCTGCCTAACAATGTTACTGATTTAATAATGAACGAGAAAGGTAATTTACTCTATGCAAATAATTCAAATGGGTGTGTGTGTCACAACTCATTAAATACTGTATTAGTAAGTAACAGACAATAAATTCACATAGGAACCAGAAGAAACTGTACCATACGGAAAATACAACTGGAGATGATAGTACAAATACTAATGTGTTAATTACTGCCATAACACAATAATTTTGAACCTAAATGTAATATGTCAATATCAGCCAGCAGAAGGGGATTTGGGTAGTGGGATATTTGATCACATTATGAACCCCAAGATTGTTATTTACTGGAAAAACATGTTTCTAGTTATAGTGTGGCTCAGTTCTAGCACACACCTTTAATCCAAGAGCTTTCTGCTTGAGTATTTTAAACAAGATTAAATAAAATTAGCCCTAAGTCAAGTGGCTGAACAAACAACCAGATGATGGGGAGTGAACATAGGAAAAGAACCAAAGAAAGTAAGAGGAAGTCAGAAGACTGGATAGAGAGATGCATAGGAAGTAAAAGGGAAAGACATTCAGTTTGGGGTTTTTTGAGATAGCCTGAAGAACTTTTTTTTCCCCTTTCTGGTATGTCGGCTGAGGAGGGAGGTCAGCTGGGTGCTTTCTCTGCCTCTCTGAGTTAGCAGGCTTTCGCTTCAGCATCTGGCTCCTGAGTCTTTATTGGTAAAATTGGATGTTTGAGATTTTTGTCTAAAAACAACATATTCATATAAACTGTCTACCTGTAGATGAGGAGACTATAATGCCCAATCTAGCCTGAAACGCTTAGACTAAGCAATCCTCCTGTCCTGCCTCCAGGGGAGCTATGAGTACAGGTATGTGCCAGTGCACACAGCCTTCAGATAAACACCTTTAATGAGTATTCCTTTACCACAATCCAAATGGTAGGAACATCCTTTTCACTCTATCAGCAAGAGAATATTAATAATCAGTTAATGTTGTCTACTAGGCAGTGGCACACACCTTTAATCCCAGCACTTGGAGGCAGAGGCAGGCAGATCTCTATGTTTGAGGCCAGCCTGGTCAACACAGTGAGTTCTAGGACAGCCACAGCTATAAAGAGAAATCTTGATAAAATCAAAGCAAAACAAACAAACAAAAAAACAACCCATCATACGTTGCCCACTGAGGAAAGACTCAGAGCTAATTGGACTCTAAAGATGGACAAAATAAGGCACTGTGAGTGTACCATAGCACTTCCTCTATTATCTGGGATAATCTCCTCTGGGCCAGGTCACCATATCGTATCACCATAGAAACACTCTGCCATGCAGTCATCCTTGACAGCCTGTTAGTTTCCAATGCTCAACCACCCATTTCAGAAGTTAGAAAGTAACCAAGAAATTAAAACGCACAATATATTACCCGATGCCTAAGCCAAAGATACTGAGCACAAATGAGATTTCCTTCCCTTAGCTGCAAAAAAATATCTCTGAGGTCATCTTCATTATTCAGGAATTCAATCCAAGTGCTAGAACTGAAAAATCAGAGGGAAGAGATGAATTAAGGGTGTAAAAATACTTCTCAAGTAGGCATCATTATACAGCTAAACCACTTTTTTGAACACTGATGTATTTAGTGGGGGAAATGTGCTATGACATGCCTGTAGAGGTCAGAGGACAACGTGCAGGAACTGATTCTCTCCCCATCATGGATCTAAGGGGTTGAACCAGAACGATCACATTTGGTGGCAAGCTCCTTGAGCAACTCGCTGACCCCAACCTCTAACCTTTTTCAAATATTAATTTTATCCCATGTGTATGAGTGCCTACATATATGAATATGCACCACTCAGTTGCCTGGGGCCCTGAAAGGTCAGAGGAGGGAGTCAAATTCCCTGGAACTGGATTTATAAATTATTTAACCCACAATGTGGGTGCTGGGAACCAAATGTTCCTTTTCATGGAGCCATTTCTCCACCTTTTTTTTTTTTTTTTTAAATGATGTTAAAAACAAAGCAGATCAAAAAGTCCAGTATAAAGTAAGGCTCCTCTCCGTAACTGTCATCTTCACTAATGGCAGTGCCTCTTCTTATAGGAACCCAGATCACATAATCACAGCATAAACGACAACCTGCCAAGACAGTTCAGCAGTCAAGAGCATAGGATACTCTTCCAAAGGACCCTGGTTCAAGTCCCAGCACAGACACATAGCAGCTCACAACTGTCAGTAATTCCATTTTAAAGGGATCTGACACCTTCACACAGACATACATGCAGGCAAAAAACAAAACAAAGAACAACAAAAACTTTAAAAAAAATAAAAGATACACAGAAGAATTGAGTCAGCCTCAGCTACAGAGCAAACTTAGGCCAGCCTTACTGAGACCCTACCACAAAAAAAAAAAAAGATTTCTTATGTAAAACAAACAAACAAAAAATACCAGTCACTAAAGAATACTTAGCTCAAAATTAAGAGTCAGACCAAGCCAGGTATATTTTTGTAATATTTTTTACATATTAGGAAAACAAAAGAGTTTTCTGACAAAGTGAACTGGAAATAGGCACTCTCTAAGCTATCTACCAGAAAAATATATTTGGATAACAAATGTAGATATATAGAAAATTTGCCTTAGCAATTGTGCTCACAGAAACTGAATTCAGATAGGCATACTCACATACACACACCAAGAATATAATTACAGTGGCTGGGCACAGTGGTGTACCCCAGTAATCCCAGCGCTTGGAAGGCAGAGGCAGGCGGATCTCTGTGAGTTGGAGGCCAGCCTGGTCTACAAAGCGAGTCCAGGACAGCCAAAGCTACACAGAGAAACCCTGCCTTGAAAAATTAAAATAAATAAATAAGTAAATAAAATAAATATATATGTTTTTTTAGCAATGGAAATTTAAGCCATTAGAAAGCATGGGCAATGACTACGAGCAAGACAGAAAAGATGGCAAGGTCTTAGGCCAACCCTGTTGAAAAGAGAATATTCCCTATCATTTGAACACATTTCCCCTTGGATAGAAAATCACTCAAAGGAATAGTATCTTTTTCATAACATCGTAAACTTATATTTAACTCATAACCTCAAAGTTAAAAATAAAATGCACACACCTGAATTTCTCTGGTCCAAATGCTCCATAAAATGTAGTTAACTTTGCATGAGCCTTTAGTACCTAAAGAAACAACAATTTGATAATTTTAAATTATATAGGTGGACTGTTACATGGCTGATCAGGTGAAAGCACTTGCCATGCATGCCTGGTGTCCAATCACTGGAACCCACTTAAATGTAGGAGAACTGACTCCACAAAGTTCTCTGACCTCCACATGCATGCAAACACACACACAAAGTAATGATACTGAAATTTAAAGAGAAAAAAGAAATTTCAGATGCTAAAAATCAGGGCCACTCTACTCCAGCTGTGTATACATTCTCGTTTTTACTCATATTATGGCTCAACTCCAATCCACACAACTTTCATTATTTAACTTATCACACACAAAATAGTGAAAACATTTCCGGTCACATTTTATTATAAAGTAAATGCCTATTAAGTATAGGTTTTCTCATTTAATCATTATATTTAAGGTGAAACTTAGCGAGACTACAGCAAATATTTGAGGATTTCATTGTTTTTACCATCTATTTACTTTAGATGGAGAAGGAGGTGGGCGGGTGTGGCTCGGCGAGCACACAGGGCACGGAGGGCAGTCTGCAGAAGCTGGCTCTGCTCCAGTACGTAGGTCTCAAAGACTGAAGTTGGCTCTTCAAGCTTGGCACAAGCACCTTACCCGCTGAGCCATCTTGCCTGCCCTATTCTGCCCATCCTCAGCATTGGAGTTGGATTTACTGAGCATTCAGCAGCTACCAGGTACAAGGTAAAAATGCTGTATGGGATTGGTCACTTTGACTCTAAAACAAGCACAGGAACAGCACTATTTGGAGGGCCATTTTGTCGATAAGGAAGTGGAGGTATTAAACAGTCACTTGATATCAACATGCCTTGGAAAGAAACACAGCTACATCCTCATCCCCAAGTTACCCACCCATACTATGTCATTACCTCCATGAAGCCATCAGAACAGGCAGGCCGGGCTTTGTCTTCTTTCTTCATGAGCTAAGCACAGAAGATGAGACAAAAAAGGTCATGGTGGGGATGGATACAGTCAAGACACATTGTATAAAGGGGAGAAAAAAAAAGGAAGGAAAGGAAAGAAACCCAGGGAGACATCTGCTGTCAGACTCTTCATAAAGACCATGGACTTTCTATGACTTGACAGAAAACATTATCTTTGAAAGTAAATTATATTTAAGCCCCAAATGAAAAGAATCTGTTAAATGCAATGGTATTAAACAATGAAGAAATGATTTTGGAAGCTCAGCAGCTAAGATCATGTACTATTCTACCTGAGTAACCCAAATCAAATGGTTTAGCAAAGGGGAATCTCATGCCCCTTTCTTACCTTAGAGGAAACCTGCATTCACATGCACAGATATACACAGAACTGAAAATAATAAAAATAGCTAGATGTGCCGACTCACACCATTAATCCCAGTACTCCTGAGGCACAGGCAGGCAGATCTGAGTTTAAGGCTACCTAGGTCTAAAGAGTGAATTCCAGGACAGGCAGGGCTACACAGTGAAAGCTGACAGACAAACACACACACACACACACACACACACACACACACACACGCACTGGATGCTCTTCAAAGAACTCAAGGTTCAACTCCTGGCACCCACATGGTGGCTCACAAACATCTGCAACTCAGGTTCCAGAGATCTGACATCCTCCTCTGGCCCATGGGGGTAACTTCATGCACACAGCACACAGAAATGCATGAAGATTTAATCCCAGCACTCAGGAGGCAGAGGCAGGCAGCTCTATGTGAATTCAAGGCCAGCCTGGTCTACAGAGTGAATCCAGGACAGCCAAGGCTACCATACAAAGAAATCCTGTCTTGGACCCCTAAATAAATAAGAAATATTCATTTTTTTACACACCAAATAGAAAAGGAGTTAGCAGTCATGAGGGGGTCAGAAAGAAGGCACACAGGTCTCATTCTAGAGTGACTGTGCTGATGGGCGAACAAAATGCAGCGAGTACACTAACACCCTGAACTTAAGGTGGGTACACTGTGTCTTAGGCAAACTGTTTCAACGCTGAAAGGAAAAACATCGCTAAAAAAACAAAAACCACGAAGAACAAAAAACATATCTGTGCTAATAGAATTATCATGAGTGATTAAGGCAAATATTTTCAAAAGAAAAACAACTTACCCTGGTTTTGGCATAACTGAGCATTTCCTGTGTTGTTTCATAGGTGATCCACTGGGCCTTGAGGCAGAAATTCACCACGAAGTCATCATCCTGTTTCAGAAATGCCAGGCAAAGTCAAGTTAATAATGTTGAATAGCACATCAACCCAAAAATTCCAGTTGATGACTGGGAAAACTCACCTGGATTTTGCATAGATTTTCTTTAGCTTCATCTACCACTTGCTGCCATTTGGTTTGCTCACTGTTGTCCTCAGAAATCAAGGCCAGTTTCTCCAATATATCATTTGATTTGACCTTATAAACAAGCTATAACACAAGCAAGCCACACCCAGTGCCATGAAGCATAGTATTGGAACATATCTTGTCTCAGTAAGCTAAGGAAAACAGACTATAGTAGAAAGGAGTATCCTCCTGTGGCTCAGCAATGAGGCTCGAGCAAAGCAACTTTCACTGGTCACAGGGCTGCCTGCCTATAGTCCCAGGACGAGAGCCAGAAGCAGGGGGAATCTCCGTTAGCTTATTACCAGACTGGCCTATAAAGAAAGCTATAGGCCAGCCAGGGCTCCATAGTAAGACCTTGTCTCAGAACAAACAAACAAACAAACGGCAGGAAGGAAGGAGGGAAAAAAAGTAAAAAAGGGTAACTCTACCATCTGGAAAGTAAACCCAGATTATTAGGAATTATAAAAACTTTTTTTTTTTTTATTGAATCCTTAATAAACATGTCAAGAAGCATTCAAAGAGCTTTGTTCAAGCTAAGACACATTTGATCTAATTAACTGCTCAGTGCTGGGTAAAGTAAACCTGCAAAATATGGACTATTCACCACTGAAGACTAAGAAGCCTTAGAGAAGCCATTTTTGTCACTGACAACATGGACCAACCTGTAGGACATCATGCTTTTATCATTACACAAGCCAGGCACAGAAAGATGCATGATCTCACAGATGCACAGCCCAAAAAACAGAACTCACATGAGCAAAGCACAGATGCTGCTTACGAGTGGAGGGTTTAGAGGGAGCAGAGAAGGGAGTTTACCAAAGGGAGGAGACTCCAGTAAGCAAAGCAAAAGTAAGGTTTAGAGACCTACTAAGCCACGAAATGACTAGCATTAAAAATGTGTATTTCAAATTGCTACAAGAATAGTTGAACTTTTATCACCATTTTTTTGTTTTGCTACTGTCTCTCTCTTCAGTGATCTGCCTCACTATGTAGAGCAGGCCGGCCTGAAACCCACAAAGACCCACCCGACTCTGCCTCTCCCAGTGCTGACATTAAAGGCTTGTGCCACAGTGTCCCCGTGCCCAGCCTACTCAGATCCCCTGAAACTGGAGTTAGTTGCACATGGTTGTTCGTCACCATGTGTGTGCGGGAATGTGAACTCTGGCCCTTTTCAAAGAACAAGTTCTCTGGACCGCTGAGCCATCTCTCCAGCCCCTAGAGCTCTTGTTTTAATTAATTCAAGTAAGAATGTGGTGGATGTATCCCAGCTGCACACCAGATCATTCCAGGTGCCCAGGCTTCACCTTTCTGCAGCTCCTTAGTCCCTAGCATACCAGGAAACGTCTGCCAGGAACACCTGAACAAATAAAAGCTTACCTCAACATCTAGTCCAAACTGAATGGCAAAGCTCTCAGCTTCAGCAAATCTATGCTTGTGAAGTAACCGGCTCAGTCTGTAGAGTTGGAGAAGGAATTTCATCAGATGCCTATTCATCAAGGAATTTAAGTTGCTCATTAAAGAGCAAGTAAGACTTAAAAAAAAAAAAAAAAAAAAGAGAAGTTACCTGTTTTCTGGCAACACCTCCGTAAGGTACCTAAGTACTAAATCAGAGACGGAATCTTCAGATAAGCTGAAAAAAAAAAAAAAAAAAATCACACCATACTGTGAGTGCCCTGCCATGCAGTATTCATGAGTAAACTCTAATTCAGCTGCTTTACAGAGCATCATCTGATAAGACAAAACATGACTTACTTAGGGTCATTTTTGTGAATTCCTTCCAGAAGGTATATAGTATCCTATAGTAATAACAAAAACATGATTAAAACTCAAATGTAAACGCCAACCAAGTGCTTTATAATTATTAGCATAAACAAATGGTTCAGGCAAGAATCATCCAACTATGAATTCTTAAAGTCACTAAGGAACAACTAAGAACAATGCTTTCTCCTGGTCTGGAAGCTATGCCACATAAACAACTTGCTAATAATAACAGGAAGGTCTGATCACAGGGAGGGATCTGGAGGGGCTGTAAGCAAGAGATAGCACCTAATGTCACCATCACAGGACAGGTAGTATAATGGCCTCAACTTCCAAAAGACCTTACAATAACTGAATCAAAATGAAGCAAGCAGACAAATTCACAGAGGCAAATCCTACAACAGGCTGGGGACGCTTCAAAACTGTCAGTGTCTCAAAAGACAAAAAGGACCAGGGAACCACTCCCTGTCCATGACCACCAAATCCAGTAAGTAAGCCTGGATTATGTCCTGGATAAGGAAAAAAGAAAGAGTTCCAAAAAGCCCCAGTGGCTGGCAAGATGGCTTAGTGGATAAAGGCACTTGCTGCCAAGCCTGAGGAGCGAGATGGACCCCCAGAATCCACACTCTACTTGTCCTCTAATTTCCACAGGTACACTGCTCCCACAGAAAATAAATAAATGGGCTTGTTGTTGTTGTTTTGTTGTTTCTCTGTGTAGCCCTGGCTGTCCTAGAACTTACTATGTAGACAAGGCAGGCCTGGAACTCAAAAAATACTGTCTCTGCCTCCTTTAGCACTGGAACTAAAGGCGTGTGACACCACTGTCTGACGAAATGTTTTTGTTTGTTTGTTTTAAAGCTCTAAAGTAATTGGTTCGGTTAGTAAAATAATTAGTTTCCAAGGTTAATTTCCTAATGCTTTTGTATTAATGTTAAATTTCCTAGTACAACAACAAACTTAGTGTATTAGAAAGATCTTCTTTTTGCCTATTTCCTTTCATCAGGGCCACATGTAGCCCACAAAGGCTTGGAATTCAGTGTTTAACTGAGAATGACCTTGAATGTCTGAACCTCTTGTTCCTGTCTCCAAAGTGCTGGGATTATAAGCATGCCTGACCATACCCAGCAGAACAGCCTTATTCTTACCTTTTACATGTGTTTATTTAGAATGTGTGCCTGTACATGCATGCCAAAGTTCAAGATATAGTATTTAACGATAGGTGGAGGTCAGAGGACAAGTTGTAGGAATGAGTTCTTTCTTCCATCATGGACTAAAGGCCCCGAACTCAGATTATCAGATACGGTGACAAACAACTTTACCCGCTGAGCCATCTTGCTAGTCCGGAAAATAGCCTTACTCTTATTTTCTTTAAAATAATTTTATTACATTTTATCTTATGGGTTTGAATATATGTGCACCTTGTAAATGCATGGGCCTAAACATGAGCAGATGGTGTCAGATTCTCTAGATCTGGAATTACAAGTGTTATGAACCACTACATGAGTGTTGAAAACCAAATTCAGCTCCTCTGCAAGAGCAGCAGGCATGGTTAACCACTGAGCATCTCTCTAGAATCCAAGAATAGTGTTATTCATACATACATACATACATACATACATATATATATATATATATATATATATATATATATGTATGTTCTTTTTGAATTACCTTATATGTATGGGCATTTTGCCTGCATGTATGTCAGTGCACAGTATGTGTGTCTGTTTGCCACAGAAGCCATAAAAAGGTATTGTGTGAATAGAAGATGGAGTTACGGAGAGCTGTGAGCCTCCATGTGAGTGCTGGAAATCCAACATGGGTCTGCTGGAGGAGAAGCTAGTGGTCATAATCTCTGAGCCATCACTTCAGCCCTACAGCCTTATTCTTAAAAGGTACTGAAGAAGCTAGGTGAAGTAGCACAGCCTGTAATCCATCACTCAGGGAGGCAGAGGCAGGTGATCTCTGTGAGTTCGAGGCCACTCTGGTCTACAAAGCGAATTCAGGGCAGCCAAGGCTACAAAGAGAAACCTTGTCTCGGGGAGAAAAAAGATAATAAACAATTTAGAGATGATAGTTCAAAAAGTATACAAGTTCCAAAATATATTGGAAAACAGCGCATGTGTGTGTGTGCATGTGTGTAAAAGAGATGAAATAAATATACTACAATGCTTTTTGAAAACGATTACAATCGATGGGTATGACTGTGAACACTTTTAATCCCAGCACCCAGAAGGCAGAGGCAGGTGAATCTCTGTTAGTTCCAGACTAGTCTGGTCTACATATAGAATTCCAGCAAAGCTAGGTCTACACAGAGAGACCCTGTCTCAAACAAACAAACAAACCAAAAAAATCACAATTAAAAAATATAAATATCACACAATGCATATGACTGTTATTTTTATACTTTTTTAAAGTAAAAGGAAATGAAAAAGTTCGTTATTCTAATTTTATAGACTTTATAAGTGTACTGACAGGGCACATGATATGCCACAAATTTTTAGAATTAAAATGACAAAAATAAATAAAAGCACTACTGCCGTGAACACTGTCATCAGAGGTTCTGGTGGAGACAGAAAGAAAGCTGAGAGGTTGAATGGGGGCTGAACAGACAGCTCAAAGATAAGAGTATGCACTGCTTTTGCAGAGGACCCAGGTTGGGTTCCCTGGACTCACACCCAAGGGCTCACAACTGCCTGTAACTCCAGCTCCAAAGGATACGAAACCTCTCTCTCACACACACAGAATTATAAATATAATTTTTTTCTTTAAATAAAAAGCTGAATAGCAGATGAAGTTTGATCTCATCTTGTGTGACAACTAGGCTGGGTCTCCCGAGCATCTGCCAGAGACCAAGCCAGGTACTGCACTAAGTTCACTCATGCTGTTCTTACTCATAAAAGAAAAACATTACAGCAAAGTGTTAAAACATGTATAAACGTACCGTGCTAATTCCTGTCTGAACTAAGGAAGAAACACTGGATACTTCCAAAGAATATAGTATTTCCATCGCAGGTAAAGAATAAATGACAAGGTTTCTCATCTAGGAGAGATGAACAGTTCAGTAAGCTGACATAAACCTTTCAGCACGAGTCAGCACTTCCCTGTCAAGACATCTATTAATACATCTTGTACAAAGCTAAACACAAAACCCACAACCCTCTCTTTCTATGTAAGCAGTCCCACCACTGTTATCATGTAACTGCTGCACACAAGCTGGTGTTCTTTAAAGACACGGAAAGCCAAAAGGAAGCGACCCTCTAGCCCACCTCCCCCTCTGTTGAAGGAACACTGCACAGAACCCCTTACACCCCAGTCTGCAGTGCCGTACCTTCACAGCCATCGACTAGCAAATGCCTTTTCGTCTGCCTTCCCTCTCCACCCCCCTTCTCTGCCCTTTCCTTTCCTTCCTTTTCAGCACTGGAGGCTAAACTCGGTGCCTTGCACACACTAGACAGCTGCTCTTTCATTTCTAGCACTTGGTTTTTTGACATAGGGACTTGCTATATAACCCAGGATAACCTTGAACTCATGACCTTGCCGTCTCCACCTCCTGAATGCTGAACTACAGCAGTAAGATACCACACCTAGCTCAAATAAGTTCTTAATCCTTTTTTTCCCCCACAGCCAGGGTTTCTCTGTGTAGCCCTGACTGTCCTGGAACTCGCTCTGTAAACCAGGCTGGCCTGAAACTCAGACAGATCCACCTGTCTCTGTCTCCAGAGTGTCTGGCATATAAAGATTTGATTCCTAAAATGTTTTGTTTGAAATGAAGAGCCAAGATTTTCATCTATCCTCTGAAAACTGGAATCCAGTTCTTCAGATTATTTCTGGTTTGTTGAAGTCTATGTGAACTACAGTTTAGCATGCTGTGAGCATTAAGTGGCATCAACTATTACATTGGTAAATGCTGTTTATCTCTGTAGCCAGGCAGATCTTCAACTGTGATGATGCCCCCTCAGCCTGCAGAGCAGCCGGGAATACAGGCCTGAGCCAACAGTACTGGCGAGTAATTGTGATTTCTAACCCATAAAATGGACAACTATGAAATAAAGTCTTCTAGTACCTTCTTCTTCAATGTAGATGTCAGGGCAACTAATTTGAGATTTGTAATCCCTTGCCTAAAAGAGAAGAGAAGGTGAAGTTAAAAAGCTTTACAAGCTGGGTAGTGTCACACCCCTGTTGTTCTAGCACTGCGGAGGCAGAGGCAGGCAGATCTCTGAGAGTTTGAGGCCAGCCTGGTCTACAGAGCAAGTTACAGGACAGCCAAAACTACACAGGGAAACTGTGTCTTGAAACCCCCCCAGAAAAGAAGCAAAAGACAAACAAACAACAAAACAAAAAACCCAAACAAAACAAGCTTTGCAAGTTGCTGAGTATAAGCTTCCATAGTGATATTCTCACATAAAGGTTAAAATGCAAGCAGAGAAAACTATGATATTTCCACATGTGCAGCCTGGATTCTCTTTCTACCACACTGATGTAGAAGTTCCAACTATATTTCCTATTTGTGCCAAATAGAAAGCGGCAAATAGTGAAGAGTCCTTCCTCTGCCAGACTGCTTTGATGTGGTTTCCAAAAGAAAACATAATGAAAGATCTGAACAAATTCAGACAGGACATTTGGCTCTACAGAAATCACTACTAGCTAGACTCCCAACATACCAGGTAACTGAGGAAGGAGAATCGGCTTCTGTCACGAGAAGAAACTGCTCTATTCGAAGAGAAGGCCAGTTCCACACAGGAGTAAGTGTGTAGGCGTCCCACAAGCTCAGCACACTCTACAGGAGAGATAGTCATTTAGACACCTGTGTGATTTCGGAGCTAAACTTCAGGCTGTCTCTTGATGCCACACTGAACTGAAGCACACACGCTGACAGTAATCTAACCCAGCTAACATTCTTGCCTAACATTTTTATTAATAGACATATCATCAGGGTGGAAGGAGGAGCTCAGTGGGAGAACACTTATGTGACATTAATGAGGCTGTGAGCTGACTCTCTAGCACAAAAGCTCAAAACCCAAACCAAAACAAAAATGATCACAGCAAATGAAGATGCTGAAGTATCAGAAACATACATCCGTATCAAGCACAAAAAGCAGGTTGTCGATCAGCTGAAATGACTTTGCTCCTGAAAGAGAAAGGGATATGGCTAAGGATTTTATTTTACTATCACATAGGACCCAGTTTCAACTGTAAATTAATATATTTCTTTTCATGCCCTTTTGGGCAGAACTACATTTAAATGAAGTTCCTACTTTCATCTACCCCTGCTTCAATTTTGACTTCTGTTATTGTTGCTCTCATTTCAAGGTGACCAATAAAATACAAAGTCTTTCCAAAGGTAATAATCGAGTGTGTCACAAACATGGGTGGAGAGTCACTGTGGGGTAACAAAATCGCCTGTGCTTGGAAAGTGGCTTATAACCATACTCCCAACATGGAAACTCACACGGGAGAAATGCCTCAAATTTGAGGTACGACTGGGCTAAATAGTGAGTTTCAGGTGAGCCTAGACTATAGTAAGAGCCTATCTTAAAAAAAAGGAGTTGGAGAGACAGCTTAGCTGTTAAGGTCCCTGACTGTTCTTCCAAAGGCCCGGGTTCAACTAGCAGCATCCATATGGCAGCTCACAACTGTCTGTAATACAGTTCAAAGTGATTTGACACCCTCACAGAGACATGCATGCAGGCAAAACACCAACACACCTAAAAAAATAAATAAAGATTAAAATAACCAAACCAACCAAAAAAACCAGGGTAGACAAGATGGCTCAGTGCTGCATAAAAGCACTTGCCATGCCTGAGAACCTGATCTCCGTCCCTGGGACCCACATTGCCTCTGACCTCTACATGCACATACATTAAGGCAACCAAATGTAATGTGTAAGCTAAACAAATGTAATTGGGGGGAGGGAGAGAAGAAAGAAAGAAAAATGGGCCGGAGGACTTGCAAGGTGGTTCAGCAGTGAAGGGCTGCTGCCACCAAGTCTGAGAACCTGAGCTCAATCCCTGGAACCTACACAGTAGAAAGACACAACCCCTGGAACTTGTCCTCTGACCTCCACACACAAACACAGACACACCATTCAGGCTGGGCAGCACATACATGACACTGTACTCCTAGGGGTGAAGGCTGGCTGATGAGAAGTTCAAGGTCAGCCTCGGCTACACAGCAAGTTAGAGTCTAGCCTGGGCACATTTGAGAGTAGCATCAGTGGCTTATCTTTACCTTTAATAATCTCTGTGTCCACAAAGTTCCTAAGGGACATTTCTTTCTTGATAGGATCTGGTTCCCATTTTGAGACTGCATAACTACCAGTCCCCTGGAAAAGTAAAAACAGTACATGAGTCAGAAATCTTCAGCCCAAAGGTTCCAGGAATTGCACAAAGCAAATGCACATAAGATGTACATGTTCTGAGTTCAAGCTCATGTGTACATGTGTCTATTGGGAAGGATGCAGGAGAGTGAATGCCCAGGGCTTGGTGAAACCTAAGCAAGCACTCTACCACTAAGCTATAGCCCAAGCCAAGTAGCCCAGGCTGGCCTCAAACTTAAGCTCCTCCTGTCTGAGCCTCCTAACCAGACATGTCTGTAGAGTAGGTTTACAGGGATGGGCCTTAACACCCTCCACCAAGAGGTTTTATTTTGGTTTCTCTCTTAGCTTAAGAAAAGACTGCACATGCCTGTAATCCTAGGCAGAAGCAGGAGGATCTCTGTGAGTTCCAGGCCAGCCTGGTCTACAAAGCAAGTCCATGACAGCCAAGGCTACACAGAGAAACACTGTCTTAAAAAAAAAAAAAAAAAAAAAGAAAAGAAAAAGTAAAAGAAAAAGAAAAGAAAGAGAGACGGAGGGAGAGCTTGCTGTTCTTCTAGGACCCAAATTTGTCAGCATCCACTAACAGTGTTCTACAACTGCCCGTATCTCAACCCAAAGGATCTTGGGGCTTCTGCAGCCACATGAATCACACAGACAGGCAGACAAGCAGATAGACGGACAGATAAAAAAACAGAACAGTTAGGTTTCATAGCCATTGTTATTACTTGAATATTTGAGTACACATAATCAAACATCTTACCCTAAACAAAAAAAAAGCTCTTCCAACATTATAAATTATAAATTCTTTATAATTATAAATTTTGTTTATAAAAAAAACAAAAGAAAAAAAAGAGAAAAAAGCTGGGCCTGGTGATTCATGCCTTTAATCCCAATTCTGGGAAGGCAGAGGCAGGAGGATCTTCCAATAGACCTTTTGTGATCACTCTGATTGTGTAACAGCAGTACTTAACCAGTATTCTAAGCGAGCTACAATGGCCAGACTTGAGGCTGAAGTTAACATGTAGTGGCATAGTTATGGGTGCTGCTCTCACTGTCCAGCCTTTTGGTTTCTTTTTCTGGTGCTTCTAAGCTAAAAGAAATGCTGAAAAATGGCTGGGCAAAAAAACAAGACCCTGCCAGGTAAACATAAAACTGTAGTACAGTGGCACTCACCTTTAATCCCAGCGCAAGAAAGGCAGAGGCAGGATAGGTGGATCTCCAAGTTCAGGGCCAGCCAGAGCTACACAGTGAGACCCTGACTCAAAAAAAGAAAAGAAAAATTTGGAGAAATCAACACCTAATGATTATCTTCTAACACAGAAAATTTAGTTAACTTTATGGTCATAATTTTATAATTTCCTTTGTTTAGGCCTGGCTGTCCTGGACTCTTTGCAGAACAGGACATCCTCAGAACTCTGTGATAAAAGCATGTGTCTGCCACGCTTTTATGGGATTAAAACTGTGTACGACCATGCCTGGCTTGTTTCTTTTTAAGAGATTTATTTTTTATTTTAATATGATTTATATGAGTGTGTATGCACATTATGTCCAAGTGTCCAGGGGCCACACTCAGATCCCCTGGAGCTTTTGTGAGCCTCTCAACTTTGGTGCTGGGAGCCATCTCTGGTCTCCCTCAAGAGCAGCGAGGGCTCTTAACTACCAAGCCTCTAGCTCCGATTTCTCTGTTTTTGTCACATTACATATTAGTTTGTACTTTAACTAAAAAGAACCATTTTAGGCAAAAATGATACTTATAAAAAGAATTACCCCAATTATCACAGGACTTTCACTTGCAAATTCTCCAGCCACGAGACTGAGACAACCAAGACTGTGGTAATTTTCAGTAGAAATAAAACTACATTTGAACTGTCCTTGTAACTGCAAAATTAAAAAAAAATATGTATTAGAATATATTAGATATAAATGCTATATATGTCCAAGAAAAACCATAAAAAGCTGTTTAAATTAATCATCTATGTTTTTAAAGAGAAATGTTCCTGTTGTTTTTAACAAAAATGAAAATCCCAGCTGTTCTATTTCACCAATAAAGACTCAGGAGCCAGATGCTGGGGTGAACACCTTCTAGCTTAGAGAGGCAGAGAAAGCACCCAGCTGACCTTTCTTCTCAGCTCAGGTATGGGTGGAAAAAATCCTAAAGGCTCACCAGCTGACCTGACAGTCCAGGAGGAAAAGGCCAAAAAAACCAAAGGCTGAAGGTTTGCTATTTCAAAGCCTAAAAAGCCAGGGAGCTGAGGCACTAAAGCCAGAGCTTGAGCTAAAAGCTCTGTTTTCCCATGCTGTCTTAAATAACCCTCAACTCAAAATCCCTTCTATCCTTTAATCTCTGTCATCTGGTTTCTTGCTCCACCTCTTGACCTGCGGTTAACTTTATTAGATCTGGTATACAGAGAGCGCTTGGATTAAAGGTATGTGCTAGGGCTGGGTGAACCACACCAGAATCACCTATTTACAATAAACAGAAAATTCTTGAATTAAAGGTGTGTGTTAGCGATCAACCGAACCAAACAATAAACAGGGTTTTACAGTTCAGTTTTGGGGTTCACGATGGGATCAACTATCTCACAACACGTTTGTTAAAGTGTTCGATTACAGCAACTCATGAACTATCAGCCAGTACAACGATTAATCAAAGAACCAGTCAGAGAAACAGTTCATAGTAAGTCAAAGTTTTAAAAAAGCATTTATGATTTTTTTTTTCCTACCTTCTTGGCTGAATCCAAGTCTGTGTTCTCAATTGCTTCAAAAATAAAAATAAAAAGCAATCTAAACATAGTATCAATCTACAGGTTCATAGAGACTAAAAACAAGACTCTTTTGAGTTAGAGGGAAACCACTGCATCTTAGGTCAAAGTACACGGGTCAGGAGTCGTGCGTTAGCCTCTCTGACCAAGAATATTGCCTGTGAGCGCATACTGAAACAAAGCATCAGCAGAGCTAACAGCCTTATCACGTGCCTCCACTCCACCCGCAGCACCCACCTGTAACTTTACATCATTCAGGCTTTTACCTGTGTGGATCCTGCACTAATTACAAGAAATGATGTGTCTTAAATGTTTTCCTGTTTGTTTGAGACAAGATCTCTCTATGTAGCCCTGGCTGTCCTAGAACTGTGTAGACCTACACTGGCCTTGAAATCAAGAGATATTCCTGCCTCCCAGAACGGGGATTAAAGATATGAGCCACCACTCCCATCAAAAATGATGTTTCTTAAAACCTAATCATATACATGGGACCTAACATGTATCTAGCATGCAGTAGATGCTAGTAAAGTTTGTTGAAACAAATTCCTCAGTTTTCCTGGCTCAGCGAGGCTTACAGTCCATAACACTGGACTGCTGATTGCTACTGTGCATTATTTTGCATATTTGTTGTATACAGTATGTGCATGGTGGTGCAGGGCACACGTACCCTTGCTTGGACATGCAGAGGACAGAACAGGATTTTGTTTGTCTATCTCTTTTGTTTTGCTCGATGCCTTACTGTCTTGAGACAGGATCTCTCATGAACAGGACACTTACTGTTTCAGCTGTGCATGGCTGGCCAGCAAACACTGAGGATCCAACTATATCCACTCCCCAACTCCGGTGCTCGAGTTAGAAGCAGATGTGTAGCTAGGCCAGCTTTTTACACAGGTGCTGAGGATTCGAACTCATGTCCACATGCTTGCAAAGCAAGTGCTCTTACCGACTGAACCATCTCACAAGCTCAATATTAAAGGTTAGTCATTTCCATCCCTGTGTTTATTCACTACTTCAAAAAGCCACTTAGCAACTGAGATGTAGTTCAGTGGAAGAGCACTTGCCTAGTAAACACTAGACCCTAAGTCTGATCTTCAGTATTACAAAAGCCATTTTTTGTGTTGTGTCTTTTCTTCCCACTTAAACTATAAACTGTTAGAAAACAAATGCCATTCTTCACATCCTACCATAGCTTTAGCAGAGAAAAGTTAAGTGTACCCTGAATACTTCAAAGCATACCCAGTGTTACAGAATGCAACTAAATTATAATTTTCTTAAAACAAATATTTGAAGCGTTACTTGAAAACTAATAAACACTGTCACAAAACAATAAGAAAATAATATCTTACCTTGTTCAATTTGTGAAAGCTGCAAGTTTGTAATATAAAAAAATCCACTGTTTGTTAACAGCAACATATAATAGGTACCTGACAAAATAAAATCAGAACCAGTTTCTCTAAAAGGCAGGTGAACAGAAGATTCAAAGCAATATTGGGAACCAGTTCTAAAATCTCTCAAACTAGAGCTGGTGAGATGGCTCAGCAGGTAAAGATACTGGTTGCCAAGCTTGACAACCTGAGTTCATTCCTCAAACCCACAAGGTAAAAAGAGAGAACCAAGTCCCACAAGTTGTCCTCACTCTAGTTAGTGTGCAAGAGGAATAAGGTCCTGGCCACACACACACACACACACACACAGTTTAAAGCACACACACACACACACACACACACACACACACACACACACACACAGTTTAAAGCACACACACACATTTTTACATGCTAAACCCACACAAATATTTTAAAAGAATGTAATGTCAAAATAAAAAGAATGTATTTGAGTGAAAAAAGCTAATCTAAAACTGTTTCTTGAGGCTGGGCAGTAGTGGCACATGCCTTTAATCCCAGCACTTGGGAGGCAGAATTAGGCAGATCTTTCTGAGTTGGAAGCTGGTCTACAAAGGGAGTTCCAGGACAGACAAGGCTATTACACAGAGAAACAGAAACCAAACCAAGCTAAACAGAACTTTTTTCTTGGCATTATTTTCACCTAGAAGATACCTCCTATCCCAGCAGTTCTTTCTTCCTTAATAAATCTGCTCCAAAAAAGAAAAGAAAAAAAACTGCCAGGTGTGGTATCATAAATCTTTAATCGCAGCAGGAGGCAGAGGCAGGTAGATTTCTGAGTTTGAGGGCAGCCTGGTGTATATGGTGCACTCCAGGCCAGCCAGGGCTACACAGTGAGACACCATCTCAAAAAGAAAACAAAGAAAAATCGTTCCTTATATTAATTGTATTTACAGAAAACTTACCATAATCTAGATAGCACAGCAATAAACTTACAATGTTAATAAAACATACATGTGAATACTTGGTTGGATATCCACCAAAAAACATGCAAGAAAATGTTCAAAGAAACTGACCTTCTTTTGACCCGTCTTTCTCAATAATGAGATTCTGGTAAGTACGCTGATCATCATTAGCTTGCTCCACAAAAGCCTAATTGCAAACAGATTTCAATAGAAAGAGTAAAGTAAGACAGGTAATAGCACGTGAGTTGCTTAAGGCCTAGTCATCAGCTAGCACCAGCAATAAACCCTAACACGGGCTCCCAACCTTCCCAATGCTGAGACCCTTTCTTACAGTCCCTCATGCTGTGCTGACCCCATCCATAAAATTGTTTTGTTGCTACTTCATAATTGTGATCTTGCTACCAATCGTAATGTCAATATCTGATGTGCAGGATAACTGGTAGGCGACCCCTTCAGGCGTTGAGACTCACAGGCTGAAAACTGCTGTACCTAAACCCTTCACCTGGAAACTGAAGACTGGACAAGCAACTCAGTGACTTCAGAGCTTCATTTTCCTATTGACTTCATGTTTCTCCAGTCTAATCCTTAAATACATAATTCTTAACTAAGAACAGATTGTTGTTGTTTTTTTTTTCCACTTTAAAATGGGTAAGTGATGGCTTGCTGGAGTTGTTGTCTAAGAGTGTTGGCTGAAAACAGAAATATGGCTCTTACTTTGGTGAATAGTGTTTGCTTTGATGTGACATAGATAAGGTGTAAGTTGCCACTTCTCTCCCCGACCAAAAGAAACTTTCCTTCTTGACAGAGGCCAACCACATCCACGTCAGTATCTGAAAATTTCAAATCCACATTATTAGTGACTTTCAATAATCCTTAATTTCAGTTTAAAAAACACAATTTTTCACACCAAAAAGTAAATAATTTATACCAATCTATGCCAGGCATTGTGGTATATGCCTAAAATACCAACATATGAGGGGCAGAGACAGGAGGATTGACAAGGTTTCTCCGTGTGGCCCTGGCTGTCCTGAAACTCGCTCAGTAGAGCAGGCTGGCATTGAACTCAGAGATTCACCTGCCTCTACCTCCACAGGACTGCCATTAATGGCATAAGAAGGGGCACTACAAATTTAAGAACAGTGTGGGTTAAATAAAATGAGCTTATCAAAACAAACAAACAAACAAAAAACCAACAACAAAACAGTAAGAACCATCTTCTCACTTAATTTCAACACAATCACTAACCCATCACTTAAGTCATTCTTTAAGAATGTTTTTATGTAATTTAACTTTTTCTTTTTAAATTATGACTCTTAAGCTGGACCTGGCGGCTCGTGACTTTAAATCCCAGCAGAGGCAGGCAGATATCTGTGAGTTCAAGGCCATCCTGGTCTACAGACCAGGGCTACAGCCAGGGCTATACAAAGAAACCCCGTCTCAGGGAAAAGATTGTGACTCTTTTTAAAAGATTATTGATTTTTATTTGATGCTTGTTTTACCTAAATGTTGTATCTGTGCCTGAGGAAGCCAAAGGAGGGCATCAGATCCCTGAAACTGAAATGATGAGTCTCTGTAAAAGTGATGGGAACTTAACCCAGGTCCTTGGCAAGACCAGCAGTGCTCTTAATGGTTGAACTATATCTCCAGCTCTTTTAGGTTGTTTTTGTTTTTTAAAGATAAGGGTATTATTACACAGCCTAGGCTGACTTTGGAACTTGGTTTGTAGTCTGGGCTAACCTCTAACTCCCATTTCTCCAGCCTCAGCCTCCCAAGTACTAGAATTTCATACCATACCATACTTCACTATTAAATCCAGGCCAAATCAAAGAATCATTTCACACATGTATTCTAAAGGAGTACTACAGTGTAATATATCCTAGAAATAAAAGGGAACTTGGCAACCAACCCTCTTCACTTGCACGAACCTAAAACACGCCAAGATTAGGAACTTGAATACAAATAGGCTCAAACGTTAGGTTTCAAGTAAAAGAACTCGGAGGATGGGTTATTTTAATAGATACCACAAAAACCAGCAAGAAAATTAAATACTTGTTCACATGCTCCCCTTAGACATTCTTTCAGCATCCTTTGAACCCAAGGCTCAATAAGTACTGATGATGATTTTCTTGATATTCACCTAATTTTCTTTTCTTTCTTTCTCTTTCCTTCCTTCCTCCTTTCCTCCCTCCTTTCTTTTTTTCTTTGTCTCTCTTTCTTTCTTTCCCCCTCCCCCTGGCTTTTCAAGACAGGATTTCTCTATGCAGCCCTGGCTGTCCCAGAACTTGCTCTGTAGACCAGATTGGCCTTGAACTCAAAGAGATCCACCTACTTTCCTTCCTACCTACTTGCCTTCCTGTGTGCTGGGATTAAAAATAACTAATCTTTGCTACTTTGTAGGTTCTTTTTCCCACCCTTTATCCTCATCCTGGTTTCATCCCCTATTAAGAGATAGAAAAAGAATAGGGGGACAGAGAGTGAGATAAGAGATCTGTGAATCTCATTCCTTTCCTCTTGTTTCTTCTTTGAGCATTACTAACGAATCACAACCAACCACCCCTGAACGACAAAACCACCAACAACACCGCCTCTCAGGGACCTGGCATTTATATACCATCTGAAAAGTTCCCAGAATTCCAAAGGTCACACAATTGCAGAAACATCTGCAGCTGCCAAAACCCCACCTCTGCTGGAGCATGAGGCAAATCATAGTCAGTGCTGTCAGTCCAAAGTAGCCCCACATCCCCACATTTGTGATTAAAACAAAAACATACTCTTAAAATATTTTTATGGGTTTTTTTGTTTTTTTTTTTTTTCCAAGACAGGGTTTCTCTGTGTAGCCTTGGCTATCCTGGACTCACTTTGTAAACCAGGTTGGTCTCAAACTCATAAAGATCCACCTGTCTCTGCCTCCCAGAGAGCTAGGATTACAGGCGTGGGACACGATGCCATGCTATTTCTGCTTTTCAAAGAAACCAAAATTCCAGAATTTTACTATACACCACTGCCATCCAAGTCTTATAAACAATGGATTAAAGAAAACACAACCCATTAGAAATCATGAGTGATACTCACTGACTCTCAGCTATTTCCCTCTGAAACACTTACCAAATATAAGATACAACTGAAGTGATCTGCATGTACTATCAAGCAATATCACTGACTGGTCTGCAACAATTATAAATCCATCGCTTAAGCTGCATGCTTGTATCTTTGGACTCAGTGAGGCCTGTAGAAGGGGAAAGTATGACCAAAAGTAAAATAATTTCATATAAGCTTCATGATCCTAAATAGTATCATCGCAATGCCAGATGTGATGACTCACTTGTGTGTGTGTAACTTCCAGTACTCAGTGGGCAGAGACAGCCAAATCTCTGTGAGTTGGGGCCAGCCTGGTCTACATATTGAATTCCCATATATCCAGGGATACATAATAAGACCCTGTCTCAGAAAACAACAAAAGCCAACCAAACCAAAAAAAAAAAAAAAAAAAAAAAAAAAAAAAAGTATATTGTCATATACCTTACTTTAAAACATAGGCAGATAAGACCTTTCTCTTTAGTCTGCCTATTTGTATATTGCATGGCGTATATTAAATTTGTCCAGGATCCTAAGAGTGGGCATAATCCAGGATGGACACTGAAGAGCAAATGTTAGCTTGTTCAACCCTTTGTCTCCCAAGGAAGTGTTCATCTTTGGCAATACTGCTCCTAAGATGAGGCGGAAATTGGATGCCAATTTCCTATGGTCGATGTCTGAACCTTGACTCAGAGTCGGTATGAGGTCATTACCTTCTCAGAGGAGATTTTCCCAAGCAAGTCTGCTTGGTATAATGCAGTCACATTTTCTTTTCTTGAACCAATATTGAGATATCCACTTCCGGTGTCATCACTTGTTAGCAGCTCAATATTGTTCCACATGTTTCTGAGACTGTTCTTCAGAGGAAGGACTGTCTTTCCTGGAACACAAAAGGTTACAAATCAAATTATTTAGATACAAAGAATTCAGTTCTTTGGGAAATGAATAAAACCCAAAAGCTTTTGTCTTCAATGCTATTGCCACACATTTTGGCTTAGTAAGATGAATGGAAATGAACTATGATTATCACCAGAGAATATTGTATTGTCTTATTGTCTTACATACAAGTCAATATGATCTTATCAACATATCCTAGAGCTGGACTCAACATCTAAATATTCCAAAGATTTCATTTGACATTAACTTTAATGAGCATAAACCCAGGTTCTAAAGTCAGACTGGGTTATCTCAGGATAAACATTTATTTGTTCAGCAGAACAACGAGATTTTGTTCTGGGTACAGGTGGCACAGAGGCATAGGTAGGCAGATCTCTGTGAATTTGAGGCCAGCCTAGTCTACAGAATGAGTGCCAGAAAAGTCAGGGCTACACAGAAATAAAAAAACAAAAAGATGAACAAAGAAATTTTTTAAAAAACTGAGCAAGAATAGAGAGGAGGAGCTCCAAGACAGGAGCCCAAATAATCTTTGGGAAGCTAAGACCCTATTTCAAAGAGAAGCCCACTAATATTGCTTCACTCTTAGATAGATAGATAGATAGATAGATAGATAGATAGATAGATAGATAGATAAAGGGATGTTTGGAATGTAGTTCAGTTAGTAGAGTGGTTGCCAGCATGCAGGAAAATAGATCAAGCCCCAGCACTGTATAAACCAGCTGTGATAACACATGGAAGGATCAGAAGTTCAGGGTCATTTTTAGATTAGAAACGAATCTGGGCTACATGAGGCTATCTCAAAAGAGACCCTGGCATAATGGCACACCTTTAAGTGCAGCACTTGGGAGGCAGAGACAGGCGGATCTCCCAGCCTGGTCTACAGAGTGAATTCCAGGACAGCCAGGGCTACATAGTGAGACCCTGTCTCAAAAAACAAACAAGGAGGGGGCTAGGTTTCTGTTTGTTTGTGGAGCTGAGGTGGAACCCAAGGTTCTATGCAGGGCAGGCAAATGCTTTAGCACAGCTGCAACCTGTCATGAGTTGGTTTCTCCCTTCATCAATAACTACAACTGAAATCTGGAAGAGGCTTTTACCAACCTCATTAGCAAACACAACTCACCATCTGTGAACAGAGTGGGACCAAAATACTAACGTGAAAAATATCTCTGGATAACTTCTAAGAACTAAGGGGAAGGGAGGTGACAGAAATAGCTCTGTGGTTAAAAGTGCTTGCTGCTCCTCCACGAGACCAAAATTCAGTTCCCAGCACCCATATTGGACAGTTCACAATGACGTGTAACTCCAACTCCAGATGATCTGATGACCTCTTCTAGACTCCACAGGCACCTACATCCATATATGCATACACAGAAATAAAATCATTAAAAAAAAAAGTCTGAGAGGGACTGAGGATATAGCTTAGTGGGAAGTGTGAGTTTATCATGCTAGAGATATTAGGTTTGATCTTTGCCAATAAAATAAAGGTGGAGGATTGGAGGGTATAGGTCAGCCATACTATATGAGTTCTAAGTCAGCCTGGGATATGGGAGAACCTCTTTTTAAAGAGATTTTGTGCATGATGGTTCATATCTTTAATCCCAGAAACTGGGAGGCAGGTGGATCTCTGCGATTCAAGCCCAACCTCGTACATACAGTGAGCTCCAGGACGACCAGAGCTACATAATAGAGAAACCCTGTCTCCAAAAACAAATAAACAAATAAATCACTCTATGGTCCAGCCCAGAGATCTGCAGTAGGAACAACGACAAAATGGTTGAACACTGTGTCAAGTACTTTTATGCTCGGCAATTTTTATCCGTTTTATCCGTGCAATTTTACAGTCTAGGGGTTTGATCCCTGACACCAATTTGATAATAGACCACAGTTACTGAAAATAAGTTTAAAGGTGGTAGAATCAAGTATGTCTGCTTTCAATGGTTAGACTGTCTCCCAACGAACAAACGCTCCAGAAGTACATCAGCACAGAAGGTGCAGATAAATGGAGAAAGAAATGGCGGGAAAACAACTATGTAAGGTCAAGAAGAGTGATTGCAGTCACTGGGAAGGGTGCAAAAGCTTAGCTGCTTGGAGAGTTTAGAGAGCTGTGGAGCCACACTGAAAGTGGAAGACGGTGGGAGAGAGGTAAGCCTCTAGGACTGAATCTTCTCAGTGCAAAGAGGAAAGGGCGCTACGAAAAGGGGTGATGAGCAGTGGCCTTGGCATCACCGAATGAGGCAACAACATTAGCTCATGAAGGAGCGATAACGCTGGCCAGGAAGCTCTCCACGAACGCTCCGAGCGCCTGCCGTCCAGAATCTCCTCCCACGTTCCTCCCGCCTGTGTCTAAAGAGCGAGAAGCACCGAACAGGGCTGACGCCCCTGCGGTCTCCATCCGGCATGCCTCCCCACTTCCCTGGAGCAACGTGGTTGCCCCTTCTCACCCGTAGCTGAAGAAACTAAAGGAGGATTCTCAAGTGTTTCGCACTTCTTCCTGACTCCCACAATCGCTCCTGCTCATTTTAGGTTCCACGCCACAGATTTGAATTGGCGGGAGAACACCCTGCGCAACCCTTCCTACGGCGGCCCGAGCAGGCCAACATTCTCTCAAAACTGAAACGGGAAACCGCTCCACCCTAGCTTAAATTGAGTTCCAGCCACCGAGGCCTCATTCTAGGGTGTGTTCTTGGCCCTACCCACTTCATAGGCTTCAGCCCACGCCCTTTCAAGAACTGACCAATCACCGCCTCGAACCGCGTTGTTATAGAAACTCTTATCACCACCCCTTTTTTCTCCCAGCAAGCTGCGCGTCGCGCCGGGCCTCAGCCCTTTTGTGCCATCCGGGTCCCTCGCGCAAGAGATTTAGTCTGTGGCGAAGCGTCGCGTCGGCCAGTACTGTTGAGTGCGGCAAGCAGAGGCGCCGCCTTAGCGGCCGGGACTCGAAAACCATGGCGGTAGGTACTAACTGGATCTTGAAGCCCGGGCTGGGTGTATTTTGTTGTTTCTTTAACAGAGTGGGCGAACAGCTCTCGGGGCTGTTGTCCGGGCTTGTGTGTGGACAAAATGGCGCCGCGGCAGCTTTCTGCGCTCGCCATCATGGCTTCCCACTGCAGGGAGGGGGAGGTAAGGCGGCGTGGATGGGGGTGGGAAGCCGCAGGGAATGGCTTTCTTTTTTTCCAGAACTTTCCTCATCACTTCCATCACCCCATATTTCTTCAGAAGCCCACCGAGCTGTGGGGTTCATCTCTTTGGCCCAGACCAGTGGTATGTGTTGGCGTTTTTATAGGGCTTCTCAGTTCCTGCTCTGTGCTTTATCACATTTTACTGGAAAGAAAAAAAAAAAAAAAAAAAAAAAGACCACAAGCATTCTCTGGAAAGTACCGGGCCCAGAAGGCAATCTCTTTACGAGACATTCTTATCCTTTTGGGCGAACCCCTTAGTGTTTTGGGGTACTTTGCCTAATTTTGCTTAGTGTTTGTCGTTGTGAACCTTCTCGCTTGGAACTGGGATTGTTTTGAAGAGTAAAATTTCGTCTGAGGATCCACTTCCATTCCCTGGTACTTGTGCCCCATAGCGAGTCGTGTTACCTTTGGGGAGGGGGGGGGCAAGATATCTCTGTAGAAATTCTGGCTATCCTGAAGGCCCCTTTCTTGACTTATATCAAAGCCGTTCCTAGGAAACCTGTTTGAACAGAAAGCCTGCCGTGGATATGCCCATTTGTTTCTGGTTATCGAGAAAAACTATTCTGGTGCGCATTATGTAGTCCTTCTTGATGACTAATTCGTTTTAACTTCATATTGTAGCTAAGGATTACTCTTTCTGATAAATGGAATATTTGAAATTAGAATGGTACAGATAGTTTTTCTGCATCTCACTACCCCTCTGCTTGAATTTAGGATTTTTACGAGGATTCAAAGACTAGGCTTTAAAAAATTCTGGAACTAATATTTTTCTAAGTAGTGTCTTGGACCTCTTAATATACTTCAAGTAGTATTGGCTTTTCTTGCGTTATTTTAAGTGAAATAAAAGCTCGGTTTCTCCAGTGCCCTCCACTGTAAGGCAGTCCTCCAGAGAGTCAGCCTAGTGATTAAAGTGCTGCTCACCTTTCTTTGCGCTGAAAAGGGTTTGTATTCTGTGCTTCAGTTATCTAGGGTTTTCACGATGTAAATTGTAGAAATCGGTTGGCTTTCTTATGCTCCCAGTAATTAAATAGAAGGTAGTTTGCAGGCGATGTTTATATGGATTTCTACTAAACTGAAGTAAATCTGAGTGATTTTGATAATTAGGCTTTCTATCTCTGATGTATTGTAAATATCATTAGGAAAATAAAATTTGTGCTGGGGGGCCACAGACCTATTATTTAATGAGCTTCATGGTAAGGTGTGTTTTATTCTGTAGTTTTGCATATGAAAGTGACTGCTAATAACCTGAGAGTCACACACCGGTTCCTTTGTTATTTAGTTTCTGGGTCTATTGCAGAATAAACTTTAGTGGACTAAATGTTGCGTTTTTCTATAGTTTTCAGTCTCATATTGGTTCTCAGGAAAAAATGATTGTGTCTGACATGCTGTGGTCCTAACAGCTGGGAGGCTTCACTAGGAGATTGAAAAGCTTGAGGGCAGCCTTGAACACTCAGTAGACAGACATCACCTCAAAAGTTGGAGGAAGGGTTCATGGTTTTTTTTTGTGTGTGTGTGTGTTTGTTGGTTTTTCAAGATGGGGTTTCTCTGTGTAGCCTTGGCTGTCCTGGACTCACTTTGTATACCAGGCTGTCCTTGAATTCACAGGGATCCTTTTGCCCCTGTCTCCCCGAGTGCTAGGATGACAGCCTGAACCACCATGCCTGGCTGTTTGAGGTGCTTTTTTTAAGTGGAGAAAATACATCACTGACCAATCTGACATCGTCCTTAAGAATACAGAAGACAAGAATGAAAGAAAATGTTATTTGGATCACTGTCATCTTTAATAGTGTAATAAAGCAACCTATTTTACTAGGAGATAGTAAAGACGGGGAGAGTACAGTATTTTAGGGGAGTCAGCTAGTGGTTCTGGGTAGTATCGGCTGTAAAATAAGGTTGACCTTGATCCTGGAGGATAAATGCCTTTCCACACAAAATTGTGGAGAATATGTGTACAGGAATGAGAATCTCTCCCGTAGCTGGTTGCTTCCTTTCTGTTTCTTAAGGTTCCTTTGAGCCACAATTGGTAGTTTAGCAGCTAATTTATACCTTTCACCTCCAGTCTTAAGTTTGTCTTTTTGTGTGTGCTTAACTGCTGAGCCATCTTTACAGCCCCAAACCTGTCCTTTTTTGTGTGTCATTTTATTATTGTCATCTAGTATTAGTTTTGACCCACTTTGTGCCCCAGTAAAGTAATACACTTTCTTTATTTTGGTACTTAGTTTCTGAACTAATCTTCCCAAGGGAAAAAGTAGATGGCGATTCTCCCTGATGAATACTGTAGTTATCCCTCTGAAGTTCTAAGTGGAAGGCTGGTAAACACTGGATAGAAGGAGTAGCTGGTGAATACTTCTGGTTTAAGGGTGATTTGTAGTTTCACGTTGTTTGTTTTACCAGTCTTTTAAATATAAAAATTATTCTTCAGCTGGCTCGATGACACACATCTTTAATGTCAGCAGAGGCAGGCAGGTGCCAGAGTTTGAGGCCAGCCTGTTTTGCATAGTGAATTCCAGGCCAGTCAGGGCTACCAAAAGAGACCTTATCTCAACAAGAAAGAAAAACGAAAAATGGCTCAAGGATTGTGCAGAACAGTAATGGAGTATGCCAGCTCCTGTCCTGAGTCATCTGTTTCCTGGGTGAGCAGATTTATTTTCCTATTATTTTCTCTAGGCATACCTTACACTCCGCTACATACAGTTCAGATCTGTTTGCTTCCAGTGCCTCTTAGCAAAATCCAGCTGAATGTTGGTCTTGGTGGTGTGAATCTTTAAATTCCGTGCTCTGGAGGTAGAAGGGTCAGGAGTTTAAGGGCTTGTTTTGTCTATATGAGATGTCATCTCACAAATCAAGCTCAACTCAAGGGAGCTTTGAGATTTTAGTGTATCCTTGAAGATACTTTCTGTTATTCCAGCTTAGATGAGCCTCTTGAGTAGTGTTTTTTTTTTTTTTTTTTTAATTGAAATGTTGTAGCGTTTCATGCATAAGTAGTGTCATACATTTCCACTCCTCTTGAACAGTAATCTGGTAAAGCATTATTTGGATCACCCAGTTCTCAGAAATAGGGTTGGTGGTAGATTTCTTTCCAACACTAGTGAGAGTGATGTAAGGCAGAGCTTCACACATACAAAGCAGGCAGTTCCACCACTGACTGACATCCTCAACCAGGAATAGCTTTGGTGAAGGGGCTACAGCTGAAATTAATTTCTCATGCATTTATTCAGTTTTTGTTCTGGTTGCTATTAAGAGTACAGAAGATGGATGGCCTTCTGTAAACTAACAAATGATAACTTGAACCTTAGGTAAATCTAGTCTCTGAAAATGTGTGTGCCATTGTGTTTGTTTGTTTGTTTCAGTTTTGTTAAGTGCTGGGATTTAGCTCAGTGATAAGAGAATTTGCCTAACAAGCATGAGACCCTGGGTTTAATCCTAAGCACTACGAAAATAAAATTTATATTGTAATATTGCCTATACTAAAATGCTTTAACGTGGAAACGGCTTGATGTTTCCATAGCCCAGAGCATAAATACGGAGAGGCAGAACATGTTTTGCTGTACCTCTGTGCCAAGGGGATATTTTCATTAAAGAAGGTTAATTAGGTTCTCAGGTAAGGTAATTTTTTGCTTATTCTTTTATAATCTAGACATACTCCCTATGCTGCTTTAATCTTACAGTTTTACGTACCTTTAATTAAACTTTTAATAGTTTATTTTAAATAGCTTTTTAATGATAATGAACAGCAATTTGATTACTGGCAAGTCAGCAAATTTAATTCACACATCTAAAGTTTTATAGTTTCTTTAAATATTTATTGGAAATCTCTAGAGTAAAGTCTTTATATCTGTTACTTTACTACACATACATCCACTTGAAATCGGCCATGTCTGGGTTTGGTTTTTGTTTTGTTTTGTTTTTTTCTGGTGAAGCACAACTGTCTTCATTCCTTGCCCTTTTAAAAACCGAGAGACGTTGGAAATGCAACGATAAACTTTGATGGTTTTTGTTTGTTTAACTTTTAGGCGACTGATACAGAACGAGATGGATTAGCCCCAGAAAAAACATCACCGGATAGAGAAAAGAAAAAAGAGCAGTCAGATGTATCTATTTCTCCTAGAGCCTCCAAACATCATTATTCAAGGTCACGGTCAAGGTCAAGAGAACGAAAACGAAAATCAGGTAAGGAATTTAATGTGATGGTAGTATATTCTGCATATATTTAATCTGTGTGTAACACCTGCATGGGGAGGTTTTGTGTTGTATTTTTCCATTGCTAAGGCTAGAACTCTGTACTCTACAGTATGTCTGAAGCAAGTTTGATATTTGCAGATGCCTGCCCTTCTTGTGCCCTTTCAAAAAGATGAAACCAGCTGAACATGGCACAAACCTGTAATCCTAACACTTTAAAGAGTAAAGCAGAAGGATTATAAGTATGAGGACAGCATGGGTTGAGTAGTAGTTCCAGGCCAGCCTGGCTAAATAGTGAGACACTGTCTCAAAACCAAAGGAAACTAACTTGTGTAGAAGTTGTGACATTTTGCTGTTTAAAGAATGGGAGAGTATTACAGGTGTGTACCACTGCACCCAGCATGGGTGTGACTTTATTGGTTGAGTGCCTAGGTTACACGAGGACCTAGCATTGCAAAGTTACTAAATAAACAAAAGAGCAATTTATTTAAAAACTGTAACTGAGCGGCCCCTCCATGATACCTTTAATCCCAGCACTTGGGTAGCAGAGGCAGGTAGATCTCTGTTAGTTCAAGGCCAGCCTGGTCTTACTGAGTCTAGGACAGCCACGGCTATACACAGAAACCCTGTCTCGAAAAACAAGAAGCTGTACCAGGAGTTCAGTCATTCCTTAATATGTTTACATTTGATGGGCATTGTGATCACTTTTAAAATGAACATTTGCTACCTTGATGTGACATGGCAGAAGGAAGAAAAATTAAAGTCCACTCTGGGCTGCAAAAACCCTACCTCAAAAAAAGGAAGAGTAAGAAAGAAAATGTCTAGCTAATATTTTGACTATAGATCATGTCAAATGTTCCCCCGCCTAGTTGTTTATTTCAAAATGAGTCTCCCTAACCCAGAGGACTAACCTCCTGTATACTGGGATTGGGTGCTCAGCCCAAACCTGGTTTGTTTGTTTGTTTTTTATGTGCACACATTCATGTCCCTGTCTAAAAGTGATTAAGTTTATTGTGTGTGAGACAGCAGGTGTGTGAAGACCAGGAGTGAGTTGTCTTAGTATGGGTAAGGGCATGTATGTGCAAGCCTGACAACCTACATTCAACCCTCAGAACCCGATAAAAGTGAAAGGAGGGAACTGACTCGCCAAAGTTTTTTCCTCTGACCTGCACTTGTGGGCCCATACACAGTAATGAACCGGCCAGGTATAGTGCACACAAAAGGGAGCAGAAAAAGACCTAATCTGCATAGCAAGTTCCAGACCCCAGCTAGCCAAGGTACCATAATAAGAGTCATTGTATTTCAAAACATTAAAACAAAGCTTTAAAAAGAGTGACTAAGAGACAATGTAATCATTGGAAGGCACTGTATTTTGCTCTGACCAGAAAATTAGGAGGTAGTTTTGGTTTGCTTTTTTTTTTTTTTTTCCCTCCCCTTTTGTTTTCGGTTCAAACTTGGATCTTGTTAGAAGCTCCTGTAGTACTGACTTTTATTGATATATCGTTATGTGTTAAAGATGTTTGTGTCTTCATGTATTTTGGCTTCTTGTGTGTGTTCACAGATAACGATGGAAGAAAACACAGGAGCCGGAGCAGAAGCAAAGAGGTAATTAACACTTTGTAGTGAATAGGTGCTTTAAAATTCTTGTAAAGTGTCTGGTAGAAATGTTTGTGTGACTGTTTGCCATGTCAAGGTAAGTACCCAAACTTGAAATTTAAAAGGTTAATTGGGTTTTAAAATAAGCATGATTTAGATTCATCATTTTTTTCAAGAAGATAGTTGTTTATATAGAAAGTACCTTCAAAAGCTATTAACTTTTATTATATTGTGAAAATACTCACAATAAAATATGATATGAAGAATAAGCTGGACTTTTAGGCCTGTGATACAGAGCTTCCATTAATCTGAGGTCCCAGGTCTCCTTATCC
Source organism: Psammomys obesus (assembly GCF_907164565.1). Classification (NCBI taxonomy): domain Eukaryota; kingdom Metazoa; phylum Chordata; class Mammalia; order Rodentia; family Muridae; genus Psammomys; species Psammomys obesus. The sequence continues at coordinate 12,275,725 of NW_026590062.1, read as the reverse complement.
TTGACAACTGCTCAAGATTTTTAAATAGCATCATCTTTGTCGGTACCTTATTAGTGGGCTACTTTTTCTTCATTGAAAATACTGAGTTTTCTTTCTTTTCTTTAGTGAAGCTAGTTCAGTGAACCTAATACTGTTGTAATAAAATGTGAGGGACAGTTGGAGAGGTGATGTTTACAGTAAAGCCTTAGGAAAAACAAAGGCAGCAGCTATACTGCATAGGAGTTAACTTGCCTCACCCACCTAAGAAGATGAGCCTGAGCTACCCAGGAAGATAATTAGCAATGAGAAAGGGAAAAGAGCCTCAGGGGGCTGGGCAAGGGACTCTTAAAACAAATATGGGCAGGGACTTCACCTCTTCCCCTAATGGAAGCTCTGTTAAATTTTTAATTTAGGAGAGTTTTTGTGAAAATGACTATTTTGTTTAGCTCACATGATAACATTTCTATAATAAATCATACTCAGCGTGCTAATGCGCGAAGAGACTGAACTGAAGACGCTGCAGACTCAGATAGCAAAATAATAAGCCTACTTCATGATAAGGTAACTATTAGTCATTCAAACTCCTATTTCCCTTAAATATATCTTAAATCAGTTAAGGGTTTTAATGTTTTACAAAATTAGTGGTAATGTTATGTTTGAAAACTGGCTTAAAATAAACTCTTTAAAGTTTCTGGAAATTTTACCACTTAAAGCTTTTCTAGTCTGCCACTATATGGCAAAGTTGAACATTTTCTAAGGTTATATAATATAGAGAACTGGCCATAAAACTAAGGTTTAGCTTGTGTCTCCAGGTCTCTTATTTTTCTACAAAATAAAAAGTCACTCTGATCATTTTCAGATGTATCATTGTGCATGTTTTAAAATGATTGGCTCCACTTTCTTGGTTTGTATTTTGACTTTGTTTTTAAAGTTAGCCTCAAGTCAAAAGGAATATGCTATGGCCTATTGGGGGAAATAACCATGTTGTGTTATGGTAGAGAAGTGGTGGCCTGAGCAGCAAAGATGGGGATCTGAGCCCAGTTGACTTACTGTGAAGCGTTGTGTTTTCAGGTCTTCTTTATACGAAATAGGAGAGAGCGGTTTAGATGCTCTGAGTTTCTCTTCAATTTAAGTTTAATTTACCCTGAGTTATGTGGGATTTTAAGCTTTAAATACAAGGTGGGCTTTACAAGTTTGGGTTGGGAAATATATTCATACTTGGAAATTTAGCATTTGAATGGTGGGGTTGATATTTGATCATACAGTTAATTTCAAAGTATGTATTTTATGACATAGGAATTGTTAGCCTGCTTTACTTTTTTTGAGTTTCAATTTAAAATGATAGTTGCTATTTCAGCCCTAAGTTCTTAAAATGTAATAGAACTCCAGGCCTGTTGGGATTGGTGCAAGCTAAGTAGATGAAAGATAAGCTCTTTTGGATAGAATGTAGCAGGAAGTGCAGCTAGTTAAAGGAATATTGCTACTCTGCATAATTTGAAGTAGCAGGAAGTATTAACCTTTGTTAAATTATACTTTGCTGCTTTGTTTAAAGTGCATTTTGTGGTGCGGTTCTTTGTAATTTTATTTTGCTATTACTGGGAATTCCACATAGTACTTTATGCATGCTAGTGAGATGCTCTTCTGTTGAGCTTTCCCCAGTTCTGTTTTTATTTTCTGGTTGGTGGGTTTTGTTGTATTGTGGGGTTTTTTAGTCTTGCCAGACGGAATTTCTTTTATGTAACAGCCCTGGCTGTCCTGGGACTCAATTTTTAAACCAGGCTGGCCCCACAGAGATCCACCTGCCTCTACCTCCCAGGTGCTGGGATTAAAGGCTTGCACCACAAAACCCAGCCCTATATTTTTTTTTAACTCCTAGTGTGTCTTTTAGATTTAGAGGTGGGTTTTGTTATTTTTAAGTGAGAATTCTGCTTGAGGTATGGCTTTTCATTATCTGTTTTTTAAATCGTTTTATAACACTTAAGGAACAAACTGTAATTTTGTGTCTTAATAAGAAAATTGTGATTATATATGCATCATTTCGGTCATACGAAGCTAGATGATTGTATTTGCCACACGTTCCTAAGGTTACTAATGTTGCATCACAACATTTTTGTTTACTGATACCCATACTAACTCTTTTTGTTGCACTATTTTCCTGAAAGAACCAACTTCTTGTTAAAACAGGCAAGAAGACATGAATCCAAAGATAAGTCCTCTAAGAGACACAAGTCTGAGGAGCACAATGACAAAGAACATTCTTCTGAAAAAGGAAGAGAGCGATTAAATTCATCTGAAAATGGTGAGGACAGACACAAACGCAAAGAAAGGAAGACATCACGGGGCAGGAGTCACTCAAGATCTAGATCACGTGAAAGGTAACTAGTTTTGGTGTTGCAGTAAAGTGTCTTCCGGCAGCTTTTTCTTACAAGTTATACCTAGCCTAGCATTATAGACACAGAACCTTAAATAGGATATTAGTCATTTCTTGCTATGTTGATGCAGTTCTTTTATCAGCTGATAACTAAAGGCTTTTAGAATCTTAGGGTAGAGTTGAGAACTATCATGTCCAAAGCCCTGGGAATCCGTCCGCCGCACTGAAAGAAAAAACGCTTTGGGGTTTTCTCATAAAACAAAACTGGCCTCCAAGAGACTGAAAGATTACCACATTTAATTAGTGACTAAATGACCTTTAACCTTTTCACTTGCCTTGGAAAGCTTATATTGTTAATTTATTAAACCAAGAACTATTCTTTTATAGAATTGGTATAGAATTTGTTCCCCCTTCATCATTTGATCTATATTTTGTTTTGATGTTTGAAGGAGCCCAGGTCTGGGTTTTGAGACAGGCTTTCTCTGTGTAACTTCCATTTTTGGCTGTCCTGGAACTTACTTTGTAGACCAGGCTATCCTCAAACTTGAGGTCTACCTGCCTCTGCCTCCCAAGTGCTGGGATTAAAGGCATGTGCCAGATTTACTTATTTGTTGTATTTTTCTTTTTTAACAGATTTACTACTTTTTGAGTCGGGGCTCACTCTGTAGCTTAGATTGGCCTGAAACTTGTGACTGTACTCTTAGCTCAGTCTTCTAAGCTAGCATTAAAGGTATGCTCCAGCACTGGATAGGCTTCAGACTTGCAGTTATCCCAGTGTTCCTCTAGACTGCTGGGATTGTAGGCATGCAAGAATCGCCACACTAAGCCAGCTGAAAACTGAGGTGCTTGACTCAGTTCTGTTGTCAACTCCGACTCTCCAAGCCCCCAAAAACACTGTGGCATAAACATTGTAAAACAGCTTTTGGAAAATGGAGTCATGGTTTAAATATGTAGGTTGTTTTAATGAGTATGGATATTTTGCTTTAATTTGTGTTATATGTGTGACTTGTGTCTATGGAGGCCAGAAGAGCATTGGACTCCCTGGGAGTGGAGTTAGGCACGTCAGGAAGAACACTTGAGTCGTCTACCCAGTGCCGGGGGGGGGGGGGGGTTCTTTGCTTTTACCATGTTTAACCCACTTAATTTTGATGAGGACTGGGCAGTAATTAGTATGATATCAAACATTTTGTTATGTTTGATATATTTTGACATGAACAAAAGCCATTTTCTTTTTTTGTTGTTTGTTTTTTAAAATAATGTTGACAAACTTTATTAAGAAATTTTGTGGTTTTCTTTTACCAGTCTGTTCTGTTGTGTTTCAGCTGGGTCAGTAACAGCAAGTGTGCATGCGCTGTAGTATTTTTCATGTGCCCAGTTCTATATTCTTACCATTGCAGTCATGGATACCAGTATTGGCCAGCGAAACATAACTATTTCAAATTAAATCAAAGCTAGAAAATTGATAAGACCATTTGCACTCCAGAGTCTGCTGTTGCCCCAGCAAGTTGGCAATTAATGACAAACTACAGGGGAGGTATTCCCCTGATTTATTTTTTGTCCTCTTTGATGCCCATCCTGCTTTAGGTGTGAGATAGAGCCCATCCAAGAGTAGCTCCCAAGGCAACTAGAGGTGAAAAAAGCCCCTTTCCTATCTTGTTAATGCAGTGGGGGTTTTTTGTTTCTTTGTTTTTGCTGGTTTGAGTGTATATTTTGGATTTTTTGTGTGTTTGGTGGTTTGTGTTTTTTTTGTTGTTGTTTTTTGGTTAGCTACTTTATAAGGTGTTGAATGGGAAAGACAATTTGAGCTTGGCATGGTTACACAAGCCTGCAATCTTGGCTTTCAGGAAATAAATGGTAGGAGGATCAGAAGTTTAAGGTCTGCCTTGGAATATGTAATAAGACCCTGTCCTTAAAAGGGCAGGTAACTATGAGCAATTAGAAGTTTGTACACTTGAATTTCAGGCGCCATCGCAGTAGAAGCAGGGAAAGGAAGAAGTCTCGGTCAAGGAGCAGAGATCGGAAAAAATCTCGATCCAGAAGCAGAGACAGGAAGAAGTCAAGATCTAGAAGCAGGGATAGAAAACGAAGGATCAGAACACGTTCCCGATCAAGATCCAGACACAGACATAGGACTCGAAGCAGGAGTAGATCAAGGAGTCGGAGTCGGTAAGTGTTCATTGTCCTGAGTAAAGTACAGCTGACTCTCCTCACTAGATTTTCTCAGTTGTACAGCGTAATTTACTAATCTAAAATACTTTAATAAATCATTACTTCATCAATAAAAACAAATGTAGGGCCTAGTGGTATGCCTTGGTAGACATGCTTTATAGTCCTTTATTATCACAAGAGCTAATTTTGTTGACTGCTGCTTGCTGTATGTTAACACTATGTATCTAGTTTACCTGTTCATTTCTTTAATGTGTTTGGGTGATTTTGCCTAAATCTATGTATGTATGTATACTGTGTACATTCATGTCTGTTTAATGTGTTTAAGTGGCTTGCCTAAATGTGTGTGTGTGTCCTACATGGGTACCTGCTGCCTGAAGTCAGAAGAGGTTCACATCTATTCATAACTCTAGTTCCTTTGTGTGAATGCAGTGAACTAAATCCAGGTCCTCTGCAAGAGCAGGGATGCTCTTATCTACTGAGTCATCTCTTTTTGTTGGTGGGATGTCTGTGTTCCATGTACGTGCAGAGAGGAGTATTAGCTGTCATCTGTTGTTTTTCTTGAAAAACAAGAGTCTCAGTGTAGCCTTTAACTGGCCAAAAATGACAGGCTGGCCTCGAGCTCAAAGCTTAAAAATTTTGCGTTTGGGTTTTGGACAAAGGATGTGTGTGTGTGTGTGTGTGTGTGTGTGTGTGTGTGTGTGTGTGTGTCATTCTCAGCCTTGGATGTCCTAGAGATGTGTCTTGGGCTCACAAGATTGTCCTCCTCCCTCAGCTTCCCAGGCGCTGGAATTTTATTTTTATTTATTTATTTTTTTGACGGTTTCATTTTAGTTGCATTTCTCTATTTTTTTTCCCCTCTAAACCCTCCGATACACCCTTCCCCAGTCTCCTTGAAACTCATGGCTTCATTCTTCATTGTTACTATATGCATGTATATGCATGTGTGTGTGCATGTATTTGTTTATACATATATTCTAAATATAGTCTGTTGCAACTCACTTTTAATTGCCTTTCAAGCAGTTGATTCACTGATGTTTCTTATTGGTCCAGATCAGTGATCTTCCCTCCCTTACTTATTTTAAGATTTGTTTTCATGTGTGGGTGTATATTTCCCGTGTATGCAGACACCAGTAGATATTGGACGTCTCTTCAAACACCAAGGCCAGGTTGTCAGTTTCTTAGAGGAAAGAAGGAAATCCAACTTTACATGACTCAGTAGCTAGTGTTGATGCAAACTTTGAGAGTCTGACACCCAGTAGTTTATTTAAGCATAACAGTTTATAAAAACATTTCCTGCTGAGAGTAAGTCAAAGCTCTTGTATCACTGACATCTTCCATAAAGATAGGTTCTTTAGATTAACTAAGGAAGCAATGAAGGGTATGGACAAAGATAGTGGTATAGGCTCAAGGTAAGGGTTTTGGGGAGCTGGTGTTAGCTGGCCATACAAGATAGCACAGAGGTCACCAGGCTATTAACTGCCTCTGTTCCCAGCCCTCTGGGTAGAAAATATGTTATACATCTCTCCCTTTGAAGAAACAGTCCTGTGTAAAATTACTTTGATTGTTGGGCCTAGAGAGATGGCTCAGCAGTTAAGAGCACTGACTACTCTTGCTCAATTCCCAGCACTTGCATGGCTGCTCACGGCCATCTGTAACTCCCGTTCCAGGGTATCTGGTACCGTTTTCTAGCCTTTTCACCAAGCATGTAAATAGTGCACAGACATATATGAAGAGCCCTAAACCCCTCCACCCCCCGAAAAAAATGTACACTTTTTTAATGTGCCATTTTGATTTTTGTTGGGACTTTGTTTAAAAAATTGTTTATTAAAGATAAGTATTGGGGGCCATAATGTGAGTCACAAAATACTGTTTATTGCAGAGACAGAAAGAAGAGAGTTGAAAAACCAAGAAGGTTCAGCAGAAGCCTAAGCCGGACACCTAGTCCACCTCCCTTCAGAGGCAGAAACACAGCAATGGACGCCCAGGAAGCATTAGCTAGGAGGTATGTTTTTTTTTCCCTCTAATTCATATTGTTTTCTTTTCAATTTTAAGTAGCTGGACAATTGTGTAGATAAGCTTTTAACTCAGGATAATCCTTCTACCACCACCCAAAAAAAAATCTAACCATAACTGCACATTTATGATACAGAGTGATTTGAGTAGATTTTTTAGTTGGGGATTTGTTTCTTTTTAATTTGCACATTCAAGAAGACTGAGAAGTTTTTGCCTTTGTGACTGATTTTTTTTAACATATATTCATGAAAGAAACTTAGAATCAGATGTCTTTTGTTTGCATTTAAAAACAATTTTAAATATGGTTCAAGGACCTCTACATTGTCTTTACTTTTTTTTTTTTCCTTAAAGAAAACCACCTGAAAACTGAGAAAACTGTCACCAGTTTGTAGTTTTAGTAGGTACACATCATAAGCCAATATATATCATGTAGTTTAGAAAGAATGTTGCGTTTCCAAAGTTCCTACTTGCGTGATGGGTGGTTTTGTGGCCACGTTAGAGCAGGTCTGTGGTTGAAATATGCAGGGATCAAAGATCTGCCTCAGGAGGCCAAGAGCCGAGAACTTGTTTGCGATTTTTTACATATTCTGAAAATTATACTTTTTTGGATTTGGGGTTTCTTTCTTTTTTTCTTTTTTCTATTTTTCTTACAAAATTGAGTTTGTATTTTTTTTCATTATAAAAATACAGTTATCACAGTGTAACCTGATGTGCTGCTGCCCTGTGAAGCCAGCCTGGCAGAAACTCCACTGAACAGCAGCAGCAAAGGTGTGAGCTCACCCCTTCTTCATCCGTTCACCTTAGTGGATGGAGTTGGTTCCAACCTGCAGTGGCCCTACAAGTGCAACCAATAGCTGTCTTATTTAGAGACAGAGCTACAAGAATCTAATTTATAATTGTTTGCTTATTAACAGACAGTATTTCCAAGCCGTGGTTTGCAGTTTCTTCTAGACTCTCATCTATTATATTTTCTTTTTTAATTACTACTAAGGTAAAGTTACAGGCTGGGTATGTTGGTGCATGTCTGTAATTCTTGCATTGAGAGGCAGGAAGATCAGTTCAAGTCATTCTTGGCTACATAGATACTTTGAGGGCAGCGTTAGGCCTATGTGAGACCCTGTCTTCAAAAACCAAAAAGAAAAAGTGTGAAGTTGTTATTACTGACAAGCCATTTGGTTTAGATTATCAGTGATCTTAGTGTTGCAGGTAGACAGGAAACCCTCTAAAAGAAATGTGTGAAGTATGTGGGTCTTGTCTTCAATCCCAGTCCTCAGGAGGCAGAGGAGGGTGGACCTCTGAGTTATAGGCTAGCCTGGTCTACAAAGTGAGTCCAGGACAGTCAGAGCAGAGTTACAGAGAAGCCTTGTCTCAAAAACCAAAAGGGGATGGGGGAGAAGAAGAAGAAGAAACACATGAACTTATGTTTCTTTTGTTTGGTCTTAAGTGTCAGATTTTAAAGCAGTCACTAATTAACATAAGCAGAAGCTTATTCTCAAGAGTTGTCTTCTGTGCTTAATAAAAAATCAGTTGTGGCACACATCTCTAATCCTAGCATTTGGGTGGTATTGCCATAAATTTAAGGTTATTTTCACTACCTGAGTTTGAGGCCATCCAAGGCTATATGAGACACTCTCTGAAAAGGAAAAAAAAAATTGCAAATACCCCTTGACTGTCACTAATAATACATTGCACGTGTCTCAAAACAAAAAATAACCTATTCCTCAATTATGGCTCTTTTGGACCACATTAATAAAACATAACATTTGACCTGGGCTTTCCATTTAAAAACTGGGATAGGGGATAGAGAGATGGCTCAGTGGTTAAGAGCACTGGCTGTTCTTCCAGAGGACCTGGGTTCAATTCCCAGCAGCTCACTCCAGTTCTAGGGGATCCAGCACCCTCACAAAGGCAAAACACCAGTCAGTGCTCACAAAATAAAAATAAGTAAGTTTTAAAACTGGGTGGTATTACTTACTGCTGTATAGGAAATTAATCTGAACAAATTAATTTAGTATAAAGTGTAATTCTTCTTGTTTTATATTGAAATTTATATTTTGTTACCAGTTCTTTACTAATCATCGAGTTCCTGGTGGAGATTATCCTCGATATATCTAGGTTCATTCACTCTTGCCCAAGCAGTATTTTACAAACATTGTGTTACCACTTGAGTCTACACTATAATTTACCTAGCACCACTATGTGCTTTGCAGGCTTGAATTTTATCTCTGCTTTCATAGCCAGTATTGACAGAAATTGGAGACCTTTTGCTTTGCTGGTTTTTAAAGCAGAGTGTTCCTGGCTATCTCAGAACTAACAATATTGCCCAGGCTGGCCTTAAACTGAAATCTTCCTATGTCTCCCAGCTGTTGGGGTAAAGACATACACTACCCCGCCTGGCTGTTTTGATTTTTCTAGACAGGATTTCACCAAATAATTCTTAGCTTACTCTTCTGAGGAGTGCTGATAACTACATGTTTGTGTTGCTGCGGTTGGCTAGGGGTTTTTACATTTTAAACTTGGCAGGGCCTGTTTATAAAAACCTTGGTTTTTGAGCTAGGAGGTGGTGGCGCAGGCATTTAGGGTTAGGGAGGCAGAGGTAGGATCTCTGAGTTCAAGGCCAGCCTGGTCTACACAAGAGAGTTCCAGGACCGCCAAGGCTACACAAAGAAAACCTGTTTTTGACTGTTCAGTTCAAAAATTAAAAGAGTAGTTATGGTTACACACACGTGATCCCACTAGGTAGAGATAGAAGTATCAGAAGTTCAGGGCTAGCCAAAGCTACTTTAGAGTCTGCCTCCAAAAAAAAAGACACACAGACATTTCAAAATACTATAATGGCATAATCTACATGGGTAAAAACAGCACAGTATGACTCCTTGGTTGGTAGTCTACCATAGCCCTGCACTGCAGCATAATCACACACAACATAAATCCTATCTTTTTAAAAGCGTGTCAAAATTTTATTGAAATATTAACTGTTACCTAATCTTAATAAAAATGTAATACTATTTTAAAGTTCTGTATGTAAAATGCTTGTGTATATATCATGATGTTACATACTGGCTTTACATCAAAACCTTTTAAATTGTCTTTGATAGATTGGAAAGGGCAAAGAAATTACAAGAACAGCGAGAAAAGGAAATGGTTGAAAAGCAAAAACAACAAGAAATGGCTGCAGGTAACTTACTATGAATTGTGTGGTTTTAAAAATTACTTTTATCCCTGTTTCTCATCAAGGCACTGTATGAACACTAGGAATGCTTTCATCTTCTCAAATGGGCACACGCCTTTGATCCCAGCACCTGGGAGGCAGAGGCAGGTGGATCTCAGCTTTGTAAGGTCCTAGCTTTCAAACCAAAAATTTATGTGTAGATGTGTATGGCTGAAGGAAAAACCCAGCCAAGGATGCACTCTGCTACTGAACTATATCTCCAGCACCTTTGTGCGTTTGTTTTTTATAAGATTTTAATCCCAAAACTCAGGAGCCAAGGCAGGCAGATCTGAGTTTGAGGCCAACCTGGTCTACAAAATGACTACAGGGCAGCCAAGGCTAAACAGAAACCCTCTCTTGGAAATCCAAATATATTTATATGTCTTGGATTAGGGGGTTGTGTTTTGTTTGTTTTTAGTTACACAGTGTTTGCGTGTGTGTATGTTTGCCTGCTTTGCCACAGAGCATGTGTGGAGGTCAGGGGACAATTTTGGATTATTCATTCTCTCTTGGTGCAGGCACCTTCATCCATTACCATCTTGTCTACCCCAGTCTTTGGATTTTTGAGATAGTCTCCTGGACCTCATCCAGGCCTTGAATGTGTGCTCTCTCTATGACAACCTCCTATGTACTGTTATTAATTAGCAGGTGTGTGTCACCACACCCAGCTCTTTCAATTGTAGGTTTATTTGGGTTTTCTGTTACTGCTGTTGGGATCATTTTGTTGTGGGGGGGGGTGCATGCGTGCGAGCATGCCTGTTCCTGTGCCTGTGCCCATGCATAAGTGTAAGCACTCACGTGCCATTGTGTGTGCATGTATAGGTCAGAGGACAACTTCTGGAGTCACTTCTCTTCCTTGAGGTTCTGGGAATCAAACTTAGGTAGCCAGACTTTACCCACCATTCTTATCTCATGAGCAGATAATTTTTTGATAAGTGAGTAATGGTTCTCCTTGGTAATAAACCTCCATAGCTGGCTTCTTATGTTAGCTTAAGAACTTTTAAGGCCAAATCTAACCTCTCAGAAAACTCACTGCAAATTCAAGGCCAGACAGCTGTTACATAAGGTGTAGAAGAATATTTTGAAAGGATTACATTCTGGCAGGGAATTGTGCCTCGGGCTTTTTTATCCTAGTACTCGGGAGACAAGAGTAAGGGCAGTTTCTGAGGTTTTTGCTAGTACAGTCTACATAGTATCAAACAGGTCAGGGCGACATAGTAGTTCCCTGTCTTGAATAGGAGAGGATAGAGAACTGGGGAGCCAGCTTGGCACTTAGCTGCACTACCTGGTTTTTTAGTGGACTTGGGTTTGATTTCCCAGCACCCACATTGTACTTCACAGCTACCTTACCACCAATTCCAGGAGACCCAATGCTCTCTTGCGCTCTCTGGCACCAGGCATGCCTGTATTATACATAGTACATGAAGGCAAATATTCAACATATAAATTCTTTTCTTTGAAGGTGGCAACTTATTAGAAGAATCTGACACTTGACCATCTATTGGGTGTGAGCAGTGCCCTAAATTGTTCTTGTTCTAAATGTTTTAATTAAAATTGCTACTAGCACTTTAGTTCATTTCTACTGAAATCATGCCTTCTTATTATGGGTACATTTCTTTAGGAATAATAAGCAATTGTCTATTGATGAACACTAACGTTAATGAATTGTAAGCAAACATTTCCTTACATTTGGTGAAAATTATCCTGCCCTTTTATAAATTGTAAGGTTTTATATACAAACACTACTTTTGTGTGAATTAGACAGCTATGTCTTTAAAAATCCATTGTATATTTTTCAGCAGCTGCAGCCACTGGGGGTTCTGTACTCAACGTTGCTGCGCTGTTAGCATCAGGAACACAGGTGACTCCTCAGATAGCCATGGCAGCTCAGATGGCAGCTCTCCAAGCTAAAGCATTGGCAGAAACCGGAATAGCTGTGCCCAGCTACTATAACCCAGCAGCTGTGAATCCAATGAAATTTGCTGAGCAAGAGAAAAAGAGGAAAATGCTCTGGCAAGGCAAGAAAGAAGGCGTAAGTTCTTGTGTCCCTTTGTTATTCACTACTAGTAATTACATAAAATAAAGTGAAGGCTGTCATTTCAAAGGGCCTGCTTATAATAGTTGAGTTTGTTGTGATTATTTAGGGGGAAAGTTGTGGCTTATTTGAATGATTCTCAATTGTGGCTTCATGGATGATGATACTGTATTGGCATGTCAAAATGTTGAATTCGTTTGAACCAGGCTTTTGAAGAAAACCAATTATTTTCATACATGGGGGGCATGTTGCTAAGCAGCTTGATCAAAGGTACGTTGTGAGCTCATACCTGTAGTCCCAGCACTTCAGTGTCTGAGACAGGTAGATCAGGAGTTCAGGACAGCTTCAGTTACAGAGTGTGAGATGGTTTTTCTCAGTGGATATGGGATTTATTCTGAGGTACTCACATACCTTTCCTTCATAACTACGTGTTAAGACAGGGAAAATTGCATAGAATACTTTTAATACTTAATGCTTTATCTTGACTGTATTTTGAAATTTATAACATAATAAACTATTAAGTTTTATGTATTTTAAAATTCAGTACTTCTTAACAGGACAAATCTCAGTCTGCTGAAATATGGGAAAAATTGAATTTTGGAAACAAGGACCAAAATGTCAAATTTCGGAAGTTAATGGGCATTAAGGTGAGTTATGCTTTAGGGATGATCCTAACTTCTGTTTTCATGGCAACATCGATTTCCAACATCAAAGTATTTTGGTAGTATGTCAATTCCAAGTACTTTATTGAGAATGTCTCTGTTCTCTAGGTTAATCTCATAGACATAATGTCATTGTCATTCTTACTGTTGGACAATGATCATGCCTGCTGAGACTGCCCAGTGAAAGACCCTGTATTGAGATACCTAACACAGGCCGGGCGTGGTGAGTCACGCCTTTAATCCCAATGCTCGGGAAACAGGCAGGTGGGTCTTTCTGAGTTTAAGGCTGGCCTGGTCTACAAAGCTGTCAAGCACAGCTATGGATCTGTTACTCAGAAAACCCTGTCTTTAAAGAACCAGTCAATAAATATCTAAATAGGATTGGAAATGTAACCCAATTGGTAGATAGAATCTTGTTTTTGAGACAGGGTCTCAGTGTGTAGCCTCTGCCTCCTGGCTACTAGGATCAAATGTGTGTGCCCCTTATCTGCCATTATTGGTAAAGTTCTTCCTTAGCAGTCTTGAGGTCCTCTGTCACTCAATATCCTCCATACTCAGCCACTGAGAACTTGACAACATGGGCTATTGTGGAAACCTGTGAGGTCAAGGCACCAGATCTCATTATAGATGGTTGTGAGCCATCATGTGGTTGCTGGGAATTGAACTCAGGACCTCTGGAAGAGCAATCGATACTCTAACCTCTGACCCATCTCTCCAGCCCCCATTTCCTGATCTTTTAATGAAAGTTTTAAACAGGAATGATGAATTTTCTGGGAAAATACTGATGCTCTTTTAGATTATGTGATGGGGCCTTTCAGATATTTAAAAAAAAAAAAAAGACCTTTGCTGAACCATTAATGTATAGAGAATTTTATGCAAGCCCTTGTCTCTTGATTTTGTTATAATTTAAAAAGGGCCTCTTTGTTGAAGTAATGTTTAACCTAAACTGGCCTTTACTTTAACAAAGCAGAATAATCTCCATGTTACGAGCTGCTTCCACCATCACTGTTCTTCCCACCAATGCCTGCAAAGCTTTTTCTGTTAAATCTGGTAACAGTAGCGAGCACTTCCTTTCCCTGAAACATACCTATCCTTACATTACTTTATGTACGGCAGTTATATGCTCAGTCTTGGGTGCGCTGTTTATCATCACACCACTAACAGTAAATTATTGATTCTGTGCTACGTTCCATGCATGGAGCATGTCTTTGCACTTAACAATTGTAATAACGTACTATCACTGTTAATATTTGGGACTGGAGAGGTGCCTTAGCTGTTAAAACATGTAGTGTTCTTGTCAGCATCCACATGGATAGTGTTGGTAACTCCAGTCTTAAAAGAACCACCACTCTTCTGGCCTCTGCAAACATTGTACACACATGGTGTAATGACATGAATGCAGGCAGCAGACTGTACACATAATAATAAAAGGTTAAAAGTTAACATTTTATGTCTGACATTTAGAGTGAAGATGAAGCTGGCTGTAGTTCAGTTGATGAAGAAAGTTACAAGACTTTGAAGCAACAAGAAGAAGTTTTTCGAAATCTTGATGCTCAATATGAAATGGCAAGATCACAAACCCACACACAAAGAGGAATGGGTTTGGGTTTCACATCTTCAATGCGTGGAATGGATACAGTTTGAAAAATATCAATGTGGGACTTTATAGACTTGTTCTATGTCAGGTCCTTGTTCACCAAACAGCTAGCATTCTAGCTTGCATGGGTGTTGCATTGACTTTAATTTATTGAAAAATACGATTTTTTTGTAAATATCAGATCAGTGATACTGGTGTTAGTGTTGTAATCAGGTTAAACCCACTTCCATTAAACTTGACAGGACTATAGAAGGACAATATTTTTTAGTTCATGAATTCTACTTTTCAAATATATTAAAGCTTCTGGTGGGATAAAATCTCATACATAGATTTTTCTCGTGTCCACTGTCTTGTGTACTTTTGTACTTAACCTTGTACAGTTATTTTCATCTCTTGAAACATGAAATGTTATGTAGATGTTCTTTAGAAGATCTGGCCATTTGGTACATGATCCTGCACACACAAGCTGGGCAGTGATAATAAAAATGGTTTTCTCAAAACTGGTGTTAATTTAAGTTAACTGGTGTTCTTGTTTGAGTTTGTTGTGCGTAGCATTGATTTTACAATTAAAAAAAACTGTTTACAAGTGCCTTTTTACAGCTGCTGTTACAGGGTACAGGCAATACCACTGAGCAAAGATGTAAAGGGAGAATGAGTGGAGCATAATAGTCCTGCTCTTCTATTATAAAGCAGAATTGGGGTACAGCACTTACTATTCCATGTTATTCAGGAAATAGACCAATGCGTTAAAGGGATGTGAGCACTTTTATTTACTAAAGTGCCTTACAACAAGTCCTTTGTATGCTATTTGCTCATTATCCCTTAAAGTCTTATTCAACAGAAACTAAGATATTAGAAACTGTCTAGCCAGCCTCGGTAGCACATGCCTTTGATCCCAGCACTCAGAGAGGCAGAGGCAGGTGGGTTGCTGTGAGTTTGAGGCCAGCAAGGGAGTCCAGGACAGCCAAGGCTACAAAAAAAAAAACTTGAAAAATACATGGTTTGTGCCTGTAATCCCAACACTTGGGAAACAGGCAGCTGAGTTCCAGGCCAGATTGGTCTATATAAGTTTTGTCTCAAAGAAACAAAACACACAACTTCGTGGAGCTAAGTAGCCCAGGCCTCGAGTACCAGCAACTTGGATGCCTAGACCTTGGGGTTTTGTACTGTGTGGTGGCTCAGGTGATGTGGTAAGTCACATAGATCAAAGGAGCTGCAGGCAAGAGTGATTTGAGCTACATGTGCTGGCCCAGACTTGGCCTGCAGGAGACACAGTATCAAAAATGAGGCCGGACAGATGGCACAGTAGAGCTTTCAGTGCTCTTGTAGAAAACTTGGCATTCAGTTTCCAGTATAGGTCAGGCTACAACTGCTTTTTCTAGTTATGTGTATTCTGATGCCCTTTCCTAACCTACATGAATACTGCACACATTTGGTACACAGATCTACGCAAAACACAAGTGGAAAAAATTTTAAAGTTACCATAAAGGACAGAAGGTAACATACTTAGTTTCTGTGGGAATCCTTCAGTTCTCCCAGTAACCCATTTCTATAGGTTTTGTTGTCAACCCAACCTCTGTAACTCCACAAGCTTCTGGCCTTTATTTTCCTTCTCATGCAGATTGACTGTCTATAACTCTTACTGTTTTGGTTTTTTGTTTGTTTTTGACTTGTTTTTCAAGATAGGGTTTCTCTTTGTAGTCTTGGCTGGCCTAGACTCACTTTGTAGACCAGGCTGGCTTGGAACTCAGAACTTTCTACCTCTGCATCCCTGAGCACTGTACAACTCTTTATAAAACAAGGGTAAATCAAATGTTAACTTTAAATTCAGCCCCTTTCTAAGCCTAACCCAGAAATTTAGCCCCCTAATAAGCACAACCACAAGTGTGTGTGCTGTAGGAGTTTTCTTCATTCTTAACTACCACCCACTATGGCGAAGGACAAAATAAGACCTACAAATGTTGAAATAGAGGTCTTGAAAGGCTCACTCCTTTAATCCCAGCACTCAGGAGGCAGAAGCAGGTGGATCTCTTGAATTCCAGGACAGCAAGGTATTCATAGCAAGTTCCCAGACTTCAAGAGCCTGTCTGAAAAGCAATAAATAGGGCTGGAGAGATGGCTCAGGTTAAGAGCACTGGATGTTCTCCCAAAGATCCTGAGTTCAATTCCCAGCAACCACATGGTAGCTCATAGCCATCTATATTGTGATTTGTTGCCCTCTTTGGCATGCAGGCAGAATACTGTATAGATAGTAATAACTAAATCTTTAATAAATAAATAAATTGGGCCTGGAGAAATTGCTCAGAGGTTAAGAGTACTGGCTGCTCTTCAGAGGTCTTGAGTTAAATTCCCAGCAACCACGTGGTGGCTCACAATCATCTGTAATGAAATCTGGTGCCCACTTCTGGTGTATAGGTGTACGTGCAGGCAGAACACTGTAATAAATCTTAAAAAGTTTAAAAAAAGAAATTCCCACTCAGAGAAAAGAAACAAGGGCTCAGGTGCTGGAATCCTATCCCTAGAGAGGCAAAGACAGGAAACTTGCCCTCGGCCAGCCTAGGCTAAAATAGGGCCTGGGCTATGTAGTTCAATTGCTGTTTGCCCAGCCAGCCATGGTTTTGATCCCTAACATCACACAATCTGGAGTACATGAAATCTCCAAATTCTTTTCTAAGACCAGGCTTCTCTGTGTAGCCCTGGCTGCCCTAGAACTCATTCTGTAGACCAGGCTGGTCTCAAACTCACAGATCTGCCTGCCTCTGTCTTCTCAATGCTGCAACTAAAGGTGTGCACCACCACCCAGCTACTAAATAAGATTTTTTAAATCACTTGGGGGCTTTTTCCCCCTCAGCCCAACAATGGCAAGATGAGTTACCAGCAGCTCCTATAGTCACTCATGGGAGTTTGACCAGAGTTCTTTTTTGCCCAGGTCTGCTCCAGCTACCAAGGTCTGATCTGGAAATACAGCCTGAGCATGTGCTGGTAATGTTTCCATCATTGAAAGGACATAGGCTTCGTTAAAGCAGCCCCCTCATTGTTTGAGACAGTTTTCTTTGTGTAGCTCTGGCCTTGAACTCACAGGGATCTACCTGCCTCTGCCACCCCTAAAAGTGTCGCCACCATCACCTAGCCAGCAGCATTTCTTGAGTGGATTATTCATCACCTATCTTTACCTAAGGAAAGAGGTGCTGCAAGTCTGTAACAAAAAAGTAGACTCTAATAACTTAGAAGCCTCAGGTGGCTGGAGGCACTTGTTGCAGGAAGAGTTGGCAAGTTAGTATCAACAGGCAGGAGCATGGAGGGTCAGAAGAGCTTCCTTTAAGAATTTACAAGGATGAAACCATGATAAGGACTGCCAGCAGAACACATCTACAAACTGAAATCTTCTTCCCCAAGAGTTCCCCTTTCTGGCCTATAAAACCCCAAACCCCGTGTGCACAGTCTCCACTCCCTCGGAAAGACCGCTGCCATTCCCTGTTCTGATTAAATATGCCTGTGTGGAGCTCAGTCTTTTCACCTTGCCATCCGTCAGTTCCCCACACCCCAAAAGCAGTCCAAAGATCCAGAAATGAGCTCAACCTAGACTGTTGAGCTAGACTAGGATTTGGGGCAGTTAGATAAAAGCCAGCTTTTCTCAAGAACTATGAAACTGCTTCCCCTCAACCAAAATAAGTCATTTTCCTTACCTCTGGCAAAAGGGGCATATGGCTACCTATCAGCACATCAAAGCATATGCTGGAATCATAAGTATGTAAGTTACATATTTCAAAGTCCTATAACTAGCTACATCCTAGCCTTTCCTACCTCTTCCCTGTCCACCAACCCTGCAGCTACCCACTATGTACTGTTTCCTTTTCTCTCAATATATTTAATGAAGACATATTCTCTTTATCTTTTAAATATTTTCTGCTTCTGCATACCTATTTTTCCCATCATTTTTGCTGCCATCTATAATCCCAGGTTGCTCCCCCTACCCAGTTTCAGTGCTGGATACCAAACCTTCAGGGCTTCATATAAATTGTTAAAGTTCAGCTGCCGAGCTACAATCTCCAGGATTCCACCCTTATCCAGCCCCCATAAGAAAAGAATTCCATACATTACTACGAAAACCTAGCAGTTTGCTAGATTCACATTAATTTTGGTTTTATTTCCAGTCTCTTCTCTATATACTTCAATCAAGACTTATCAAAAGGTAAGTTTGCTGTTACATCTATTTAAAATGTTAAATGACTTTAGCTGGTAGGCAGTGTAGGAGAACTTGGCCAATCCAGATCCATCTTCCTCCACGTTGCTTTCCCATCCTGTCCGCTGCTTTGACAGTCTGGGATCTCATCCCTGTTTTCTTCTTAATACTTGCCCCGTCAGTTTGCCCACTTAATATTTCACATTGCAGTTCATGTTCTTTTTTTTCTTTCTTTTTTTTTTTTTCCACTGACACCAACAGGGTCTTTTTTTTTTTTTTTCTCTATTTCTAATGAGTTTTTTTTCCCTTGGCATTTCTCTATTTATTATTTATTTTATATGCACTGGTGTTTTGCCTGCATGTATTTCTATGTGAAGGTTGGATCCCCTGGAACTGGAGTTACAGACGGTTGTAGGTACTTGGAATGGAACCAAGATCATCTGGAAGAACAGCCAGTGCTTATAACCTCGGAGCCATCTCTCCAGCACCCCCCCACCCTTTTTTGTTTGTTTGTTTTCAAGACAAGGTTTCTCTGTGTCCTTGGTTGTCCTGGAACTCACTCTGTAGATCTAGCTGGGCTCAAAGTCACAGAGACCGGCCCCTCCTGAGTCCTGGCATTAAAGGCACACGGGTTTTTTGTGGGGTTTTGTTTGTTTTGTTTTAAGAGGGAAGACACGACTTTTCATGTATTTCAGGCTCAAATACCATCACCACAAATACCATCTCTGAAGATAGCCTTGGATTCCTGTATCTAAATATGCCGCCATAACCAGACTGACCATATCGTTTGTTACACGTTATAATTTCCTGTGTTTTAATGCGTGATGACGAATATACATCCAAGCCTAGCGTGACAGGAAAGCAGAAACATAATTAGGGTGCTTTCTATTTTTTTCCCCCCTGATGTCTGAGTACATGAGGGCAGATATATTACTCTGGCCCTAGACACATTAAAGACAGTTAATATATGTTGAATGAACGAATGATTAACCCACAAAAAAACCTCATTAGAGAAATATAAAACAGTGTAATGACCCATTTTTACATTCTTTTAAAATGGAATAAACTAAAGTGGCTTGTATCTAAGAGCATAAATATCTGCGGCAAAGCTAGAGTTCCTGTTCCGTCTCTGTCTCTCACCCCTCCTCCCCTCCTTCTTTTCCTGAATTTTTTTTTTCTCTCTTTCTCTGATTTTTCAAGACAGGGTTTCTCTGTGTACACCAACAGTCCTGGCGATATAGACCACGATGCGATCTGCCTGCCTCATGCCTCCCAAGCGCTTAAAAACGTGCGCCACCACCGCTTGGGCTTCTGTTTTCTCCTTTTGACGTTGGGCAAACGCACCACAATTTGTCATAAGCCATGTGTCCGGCTCTGAGTCTTCAGCTTGGACACCTAACGGGACAATCCATATTATTTTAACTCGTTCGGAACCAGTTCAAAAAAATCAATCCCAGTGTGCAATGCAAACAATGAGTCCAGTCGCTTAGAAACCACATATCCCAGGATGCCACGCTCCTAGACCCAGTCGGAAGGAGGTTTGAGGGAGGGCTTGGCGTTCTGGGAGTTGTAGTCTCAGGCCAGGTCCCGCCTCTAGAGCGGCTTTGGAGGCCTGCGTGTGGAGAATCAACCTCCAAGGAGAGCGGTGCCGCCCTACAACCTTCGCCCCCTGCCCTCGAATCTTTCCCACAACCCAAAATGGCGGCCGGTGTGGATTTTGGCGACCTGGAGCTATTTGAGGCGTTTGACCCTCAAGAGGAGTCAACCCCGAAGCCCGTTCACACCCGCTTCAAGGACGACGACGCGGAGGAAGAGGACGACGACGACGAGAATGGGGTGGGCGACGCGGAGCTGCAGGAGCAGCTTCGGCGCTGCGAGGAGACCATCGAGCAGCTCCGCGCCGAGAATATCCTTCCGGCTCGTTGGGCCCTGTCACCTGGGACTTGGGGTCTCTGTGGCCGCCGGCGCGGGCGCGGCGGAAATTCCAAGAGGACCAGCATTCTAAGTCATTTCTCCCGCCGCTCGGCGGGCTGGCGGGAGGAAGTCTCCGTCCCGCTGCACTCGCTGCTGCGCGGCCTGCGCGCCAGCACCTCCCCGTGAGCATCCTTCTGTATAGACCAGCCTGGCCCCCAGCTCAAAGGGGGTCACTGCAGACCCTTAACTGTCGCCTTGCAAACACCTGTCTCCCTCCCTCTGCGGTCACCCGGTTTTTCTTTCTTTGCAGCCAAGCTCAAGTTGAGACAGTCGTGGTGTAGTTTTACGTTTGAAGATGCGGGGATCGTAGCCCCGGAATTGGGATATTTGCAGACGTGCAAACGCTAAGAGTGCCCACTGTTATGCAGAATCGGGGGCCTTAAATAGTTAGCATGCAAAGGGAAACGGCTAATTGGCGAGGTGGTTTTAAATTTTTTGGAGCTAGCTTTGCATTGCAGTGCTCTGGGGAAAACGCGCCAAATTTCCCCTTGACTTAATTAACTTGATTACAGAGTTTCTGGATTTGCTAGTATGTTGATTTCCGGTCTTTATTGAATCTGAGTGTACAAATAGTTTTGGTTCGGTTAACTTTCCATTTATTTTTTTTAATCTTTTGTAACTTTCCATTTAAAACGTATCGAGAGTGCTTGATATATCAACTTTTGAAGTCTGATTTTTTCATGATACTATTGTGACCTTTTATTAAGAAAATTTATAAAACAGTACAGAGTTGAAAGGATTGTGTATTTCATATCCGTAGATGCCATCTCATAGTCTCCTTAACATTTTGCTACATTGGCTGCAACTTGTTCCAGGAACACCATGATCTCATTAATAAAAAAGATTAATTTTTTCACGTCTTAGAATATATGTTCAAAGGAGTTAAAACTGCATTTCGGTCCATTGTCCTGTCCCCCAGCAAACATATACTCAGTGTTTCCCACAAAATACTTACAGGTTTTTACTTTAAATTTATAACATTTGGAAAACAAAAGCAAGAGTTTTAGTGTTTGAATTTTATTGTCCTGCATAACTGTGTTTCCTGAGGACTGATATTCCTTAACCAGTAATAACATCAAGAACTTAAAAGAAAATTGAACATTCTGACAAGACCCAGGTATGAGATCTTGAAATTACACCTGAGATGCCCATTACTGTTCACATGTCGTTAATCACAGCGTCTTTGTAAAAAGGTTGTGGGATTTTGATATCATTTATTCGGAATACTATGAAGAATTCAGTAATGGTTCTTTATTGTTGACTTATGAGTTTAAAGTAATTCTTGTAAATCGGCCAAATATTTAAACAGTCTTAAGGGTCTCTTTCCTGAATCCAGAAAATTTTGCTTGACTGTTCAGCGAAGCAAGTTAAAACCAGCTATTTACATTTCTGGAAGGATAAAATAAGTCTACAGTTACTTTAGGTAGTCACAGCTATTATTATTATTATTACTGTTACTTTTATTGATGGTGGTTGGTTGGTTTTGTTTTTTTGTGCAGGGTTTGGTTTACTGAGGCAGTGTTTCATCTCATAACCAAAACTAGCTTAGAATTTATTTTATAATTTAGATTGACCTTAAACGCATTGGTTCTTGTTCCTCAGCCTTGAAAGGGCTGGTATTACAGATACAAGCGACCATACTAGCATTGTTTACACAATTAAAGTACCTTATAAATACAAGCAGGGCAAGGTATAGCGTTTTAGTTTTGTTTTGTTGAGACAATTCATTGTAGCTTAAGGTGGGGCCAGCTTACATTGTAGCTGAGGATGACCTTGAACTCCTGCCTCCCTTCAGGCCTGGAATTACACCTGGTGCTGGCAACTCTGGCAAGGCACAACACTTTAGAAAAAGTAACGCGCTTTTGAGAAAGTACAGAATGTAAGCGTGTATTCAGTCATTGGGCATAACAGACATACTAAATGCTGGCATCTGGATGTGAATTTAACAAGTCACTAAATTAAATTATTTTATTTTTGAGTCAGGGTTTTACTTTGTAGCCTTGGCTGGCTTGGAACTCACTTTATATATACCAGGCTGGTCTTGAACCCAGGTGCCTCTTTTGAGTGCTGAGATTAAAAACATGTGTCACCATCCAGGCCTAAAGAACTAAATTATATAGAACAGTTGGTTCTTTCTTTTTTTTCTGCTCCTTTTCCCCATCCCTTCCTTCCTTCCTTTTTTGTCTGTGTATCCCAGGCTGCTCTTAGACTTGTGGTATGCCTCCTGCCTTAACTTTCCAAGTGCTGACATTACAGATAAGATTCCAGTTGAACTGTGCTCAGGCTTTGAAATTGGGATGTTTCCCTGTGCTTCTGTTTGTCTGTGTACTGTTAGGTCATGACTGAACTTTGAGGTGGAACTCATTGTGTAGCTGTGACAGTCGTGAACTTTTGAGCCTTCTGTCTCTGCCTCCTATATCTTGGTGTGACAGGCATGCAAGCTGTCTACTGATGTCACTCATGATAGTAGTTCAGGCCTTACACCAGAACTCACTCTGGCCCTTACTGGTCTTATACTGAGAAGAGCAGTGCTGCCTATAATTCCTAAGTTTTGTGACTCTTGAACTGTAATAGTTAAAGCAGTGTGCGTTGGCCTCCAGGAGTCTGTAATAAAATGAAGTAAGAATTCATTCAGTGTTTTACTTTTCCTTTATACTTAAAACCAAATTACTTGGAAACATTTAGAGGTATAGTACAACTTGCTTGCTTATCCTCTTCCCTTGTCCCCTGATTTGTAAGGAAACTAGAAACTAGTTAGAGAAACTTTGTTAAAAACCAAAAAATTAACGTATGGTTTGTGAAACCTTTTTTTTAAATGTTGAGATGATTTCTGGGCCAGACATGGTGGTGCTGGCTGTTGATGACCACTTGGGAACAAAGGCAGTAAGATCCCTGTGGGTTGAAATCCAAGCCTGATGTACACTGTGAGTTTTGGGGCTACACAGTGAGACCCTGTCTCAAAGAAAGAGACAAGAGATACAGACAGATACTTTCTAGGCTTGAGGAGATAGCCAGAAGTGTTTGCTGTGTGAGCAAGAGAACCTGAGTTTAGGGTCCCCAGCAGCTCTGTAAAATGGCACCAAAATTGACATCTGTAATCCCAGTGCTGCAAGAGGTTGGGGGAGATCCAGCCAGTCGTCAGATTCTGAGAGAAACCCATCTTTGGGAAGCAGAGGCTGGAGGATCTCTTTGAGTTCGAGGCCCGCCTGGTCTACAAAGTGAGTCCAAGTCAGCCAATTCTACACAAAGAGACCCTATCTCAAAAACCGAAAGCAAAACAAAGCAAGAGTTACAAAAGTTAGCTGGTTGTGGTAGTGTGACCTGTGATCACAGGACTGGAGAGGCTGAAGGAGGATAACCTCAGGCATGACATAGGCTAGCGTTACTAAGATCTTGTCTCAGCAAAGAATAATTGTTATCACAAAACTCACTTGCTTATACGAGCTATGTATGTACTTTAATGTCTTCTAAGATTATGTTTAACTTTCGTTTTAGTGGCATACTGGTGAGCAATACTAAGATAGACGGACCATTATTACAAATTCTGTTTATGAACAATGCTATTTCAAAGTAAGTAGTTTTTCTGTTTCTTAAATAAGAGTTCGTGTGTTTTATGAAACTGAATTCTGTAAATATACTATTTGTATATTTGTATCATCTTTATTCTCTCTCTCTCTTTTAAATTTATTTGGTTGCTTTACCCGCAAGTATGTCTGAGCATTACATGCATGCCTGGTGCCTGTGGAGGCCAGTTGTACTTAGCTATTTGTGTATTGGGAATTGAACCCTGATTCTCTGGAAGAGCAACCAGTGTAACCACTGAGCCATCTCTCCAGCCTTATTGATTGATTGATTGATTGATTGATTGATTGATTGATTTTGTTCTGTTCTGTTTGTCTGTTTCTAGTTTTCATGTGAAATGGGCATTTTCTTTTATATGCATTGAAAGTCTAGGAGGAGGATATGTAGGAATGGAGCTTTTCATTATGTAACTCTCTTAGTGGATTTTGTTTTTAGTTTCCTGGGATAGGGACTTCTCTTTGTAGCCCTGGCTGGCCTGAAATTTGCACCTCTGCCTACTGGGTGCTGAGATTACAGGCATGCACCACTATGGCAGGCTTTTTGTTTTGTTTTTTGAGCCATTTGCATGTAGCACCTATGAAGAATAAAAGCAAATATTTATAAGATTATGGATGGAAGATAGGATGGTTAAGGAGGATGGCATTGGAGGGGGGCTGTGAGGTGGATGGTGAAGTGATTCAGACAGTGTAATTAGGTATATCTGCCTGGCCCACAGTAAATAAGGCCATTATAAAATCTAACAGGTGTCTGTCTTGTTATTTGTGATAGCGGGTTAGATAATACTGCTGTGATAATCATAGGACTAATAATAAACATTAGATAGCCCAACACTCTTTATTTTTACAACATACCTATTAAAAAAAAATTATGTATGTGATATACAGAGCTACACAGAGGAATCCTGCCTTGAAAAGCCAAAACAAAAAAGCAAACAAACAAAAATATGAAATGTATAAATAAAATCTACTTATTCTCATAACTCTTTGACTGAGGTTCTATGCCAGACACCTACAGAGTATCAGAATCACACTGCTACCGGTGCTGTGATACACAGTGCTTCTAAGAAGTAGCATTCTGAGTTACAGAGTCACATTAGTGAATGTGACACACATGAAAAACAAAAACAAAATTGAGTAATGACTTTTTAAACTAATGCAAAGGACTTTGCTCGGCTAATGTTTCACTCTGTCTAGGTTTAACCATTTTGCCCTCTCCTACAGGCAATACCACCAAGAAATAGAGGAGTTTGTATCAAATTTAGTAAAACGATTTGAGGAACAGCAAAAAAATGATGTGGAAAAGACTTCCTTCAGCCTTTTACCACAGGTATTTTAAACTTGAGGCTTGGTGCTAAATGGGTATGCTTTTTGCTGCCAGCTGCTATTACACTAGAAATATCCTTGAGTCAAAACCAAAATGGTGAAGATTGTGTGCTGGCATCCTTCTCCAGAGTCTGACCAGCACTGCCACCTGGCTGGGATTGGTGCTGCTCTGCTGTCCTGCCTGGATTTAGTGCGGTTTTTTTTTTTTTTTTTTTTTTATTATTATTATTAATTGATTTTATGTACACAAGTGCTCTGTCTTTAGGCACACTAGAAGAAGGCATTAGATTCCATTACAGATGGTTGTGAGCCACCATGTGGTTGCTGGGAATTGAACTCAGGACCTCTGGAAGAGCAGCCAGTGCTCTTAACTGCTGAGCTATCTTTCCAGCCCCCTTGTATTTTTTTCCTGAATGTGTGTCTGTGAGTGTGTTAGATTCCCCTGGAGCCAGAGTTACAGACAGTTGTGAGCTGCTATGTGGATACTGAGAACTGAATCCGGGTCCTCTGGAAGAGTAGTCAGTGCTCTTAACTGCTATGTTATCATTCCAGCCCCTAACATTATTTTTGATCCAGTGAACATTTCAGAATTTTGTAATGATTTGAGGTCTGTGAGGTTATCAGTATTAACTAGTAATGTTAAATTACCCTTCTTTTTTTTTTTTGGTCCTTCTGGGGCTATTTGTTGTCAAATCTGCCTTGCTATTTGAAGCACTAGATAGTTAGCAGATAACCCTGCCTTGGCATCTAAACTCTAATTATGGCAAGAGGTCTTCTTTATGTGTGTTATTAAGTGAAGAAAGGGTGCTGGGGTTCCTAATGTTTGAAAGTCAAAAGGTATTCCTCTTGTGGCTGTTTGTAATGCATGTATCTTGATCTTAGCCATCCAGTGTTATATTGGAAGAGGACCATAAAGTGGAAGAATCATGTACCATTAAAAACAACAAGGAAGCTTTTAGTGTAAGTTTGGACTCTTTATTTTTAATTCTGCAGGTGTGTGTTCCTGTGTTTTATCAGGTGGGTGGCTTAATGATAAGGTGGTATAGTCAGTCACATGACTTCCTGTGATCACAGCATTCTTTTGTAATAAACATTAGTGTGGGTGTCACCCTCTAAATATCTGCTGCTTAGTGACTTGCGCTCTGTTGTGAGGACACAAAATAGCTCATTTGCAAAAGTTGGTGTTGGTTCTGACCTACCTCTTTGTGTTTATCTTTTAAATTTTTGACTAAAAGCCTGGTGGTGGTATGGCATGCCTTTGATCCCACCCCTTGGGAAGAGAGACAGTCAGATCTCTGGGTTCAAGGACATGAAGAAACCTGAAGAAGAAAAAACAAAAATCAGAAATTAGCATCAGAGAAGAAAAAAAAGTCCATGTTACTTGAGTGAAGTAAAAATTAGGAGCTGGGTGTGGTGGTGCACATCTGTAATCCCAGCATTTAGGAGGCAGAGACAGGCGATTTACTGTGTGTTTGAGGCCAGCCTGGTCTACAAAGGTAGTCCAGGACAGCCAGGGCTACACAGAGAAATCCTGTCTCGAAAAAACAAAACAATAACAAAAAAATAGGGTTTCTATTTCTTGTTTTTTTTTTGTTGTTTTTGTTGTTGGTTTTTTTTTTTTTTTTTTTTTTTTTTTTTTTTTTTTTTTTTGTTGTGTTTTTTTTTTTTTTTTTTTTTTTTTTTTTTTTTTTTTTTTTTTTTTTTGTCTATGATTTGGTTCTTCTTTTAATTATTAAACATACCTGTGGGTGTGGGTGCACACGTGTGTGTGCTGTGGTGCGTTTGTGAAGGTGTCAGAGGACTGTTTTCTGGACTTGGTTCTTGCCCTTCTAGCCTGTGGCTCCTGATTATGTATTCCAGTTGTCAGGCTTAGCATCCGAGCCATCTTACCAGTGCAAATTGTTTTATTTGTTCTATGAGACAAGACTCACTCTAGTCCAGGCTATCCTCAGACTCAGAGCCGTTCCGTTCTCCTGCGTTGGCCTTTGAAGTGCTAAATTTGCAGGGGTTAGCCACATTTAGCTCTAAGGTTTGTTTTGTTTTGTTTTCAAGACAGGGTTTCTCTGTGTAGCCTTGGATGTTCTGGAACTCACTCTTTTGTAGACCAGGCTGGTCTTGAACTCAGAGATCCACCTGCCTCTGTTTCTGGAGTGCTAGAATTAAAGATGTGTGCCACCACTGCCCGAATAAGGTTTTTTTTTTTTTTTTTTAAATTCAACTAGGTAACTTGCATTTCTCTTCCATCTCAAAGGCTATGGAATTAAAGTAATGCTTGTCTAGAATGAGAGTTTTATAGTTATCACTTTAGTCCTTTAGACAATACTGGTGTTTACTGAATGCTGTTTTGTGCCAGAATCTGAGAGGTTTCAGAGACAGCAATGAAAAGAGAGTGTCAGGATCAGCTCTTGTTTAATGAGTATTTCAGTGGGTGAAGGTTGAGCTCCTAAGAAAAGTAAGGTTGGGGATATAGGTCAAGTTATACTTGCCTATTGTGTGAGGCCCTGGGTTCAGTTCCCCAGTGAGGGAGTGTGTGTGCATGTCTGTCTGTCCATCTGTCCTAGCTACATGAGAGGCTGGGGCTTGAAAGTTGAAAGTTTAAGACCTGCCTGAGCTACACTCATGGGCAACCTAGGCTACATTCATAGGCAGCGTAGGTAGCTTAGTGAAATTCTTCCTCAAAATAAGTAAAGAAGTGTCAGGGGCTGCAGTTTAGTGCTGGAGCACTTACCCCAGCATGTAGAAGGCTCTAAACGCAATACCCAGAACAACTGGGGTGCCTGGGAGAGGAGTGATGCAGTAGCTGTGGAGAGGGGCATTGTCCAGTGAGTTGTTGGTGAGTGCCTGTAAGGGCTAAGGTCTGGGTGAATTGAAGGAAAATGTAAGACTGTACTCTTACATTACATGAGTGAAGAGGGCTCAGTAAATAGGAAAGGGAAGTAGATGCCAGCAGCAGCCAGCATTCAGATGTTTTTTCTGCACAGCAAGTACTGGGAGATCACTTGGGCGCTGTTGAAGTGATGCTTCTGGAGGTGCTGTTCTTAACATTTTACTGAGGAGGAAGCACATGGGAAGCTCAGTGGTTCACCACTAAGTGACAGAGGCACTTACATCCTCAATGAAGACTTCAGAGCCACTTAAGGGTCATAGGCAAAAACACAGTGTGCCATGTCTTAGTAGGAAGAACTAGACCTGAGTCAGTCAGAAGGCTATTGTGTTGACCTCAAGCAAGAGAAAGCAGTCACAGACTAGCATGGTCTTGGATATACTTGTAATAAAGCCAATCAAATGTGTTCATGGTAGGAGAACCCATGAGAGAATAGTCAGAAGAACTCAAGCCTTGGCCAAGGAAAGAGGGAGGTGTGTAGAGGGGCAGCAGGTATGGAGAGGGCTGGGAATTGGTTCTTTTTTTTTTGGGGGGGGGGATTTAAGACAGGGTCAAGGTGTGTATCCCAAGCTGGCCTTGAACTGTGGTCCTCCTGTCTCAGCCTCAAGTGCTGGGATTACAGGCAGATGTCACCATACCCAGCTTCCAGTGCCATTTTAAATAGATGAGTTTGAGATACCTTATATGTCCAGAAAGAGGTGTCATGTTGGCATTTGAATATAAAAAAACTGGAGCTAAGGGATCAGAACTCTTTTGTGGGGTTCATCAGCATAGAAATTCTATCTTAGACCCTAGATCTAGGTAAATTACCTGGGGAAGTGAGAGTGGACAGACCACCCATATAGCATGCTAATCCACAGGCGGTGGAGAGATAAGAGGGACCTAGGGGGCAAAAAGTTTCATCTGTAAAGCGGAACTGGGAGTAGCATCCTGAAAGCCTCTAAGGATGGAAAATGTTTCTGGAAGAAAGAATCAGTTATGTCACCACTTGCTGATAGGTTGAGAGATGAAGATTAACAGTTGCTCAAGGGATTAAGCTGCTGAGTCCTTCCTTAGCTTCTTTGTCAAACAGCTAGTGTAGTGATGGAATGAAGTGGTGCTGGAAGTGTTCTGGAGAGGGGGTTGTTGATAGTGGAGACTGAAAAAGATCCAACAGGTGAACCTTAATTAAATCCTGGATTGGGGTAACACTATACAAAACAGTTTGAAGAGCCAGGCGTGGTGGCACATGCCTTTAATCTCAGAGGAGGCAGAGGCAAGTGGATCTCTGAGTTTGAAGCCAGCCTGGTCTATAGAGAGAGTTCTCTACACAGAGAAACTCTGTTTCGGGCGGGGGCGGGGGGCGGGAAGAGAGCATTTTGGAGGTAGAGAAACTTGAATGTAGAATTGATGTAAGTGATACTAGGAAATTACTACTGGTTCATAGGAAAATGTTCTTAATTGTCACTCTGTCTGCAGCTAGCTTAAGTAGCTAAGTAAAAGTTGGTGTGTGTGTGCATGTATACATGAAGAGTCATGCACAGAAAAATTCAGACCTACTATTTATTCAGTCTAGGTTCAGGGGGCATGACTATTCCTTGTATTGTATTTTCAACCTGTCTGTATGAAATGGCTGCAAAAACTTGGTAGTAGACAAAGTAAATGGGAACCAAGGAACCAGAAACCAAATGCAGGCTACGATGGTCTTGCTGCAAATATGAGGTGTGGAGGGATCTGGGAGAGTCAGGCTTTTGTTTGAGACAGCATGGTTTGTAGTACTGATGGTACCTGTGTCACTTTATTTGCACGTCAGTCTAGCTCCTGTTTAGGGCTTTATTTCTCAGCCAGAGTCAGTCTGTTAATGGGTAATCATAGACTTACGTTATCATAGACTTACGTTATCATAGATTTACGTTACTTAATGTTTTTTTTTTTTTCTGCTTAAATAGCGATATTTTTTGACTTGTTTTCTGCAGGTTGTAGGAAGTGTCCTGTATTTTACTAATTTTTGCCTTGATAAATTGGGGCAACCGCTACTAAATGAAAACCCTCAGCTTACGGAAGGATGGGAAATACCCAAGTATCCTACATAGTGAATGAAGATCTTTTATGCATCTTGCCACTAAGTTCACCTTTAAAAAAAAAAAGCTTACCAAATTTTGCAGACTATGATAACTATTCCTTAATAAAATTCACTAAAGGTACCAGCAAGTCTTCAGCCACATTGTTTCTCTAGAAGGGCAAGAAATGCAAGTAAAGGCAAAAAGGTTTGTGTGGGGCGTTGTCTTGTTTTACTCTTTGTTTCCTAATACTAGAACTATAAACTCTTATCAACTCTTAAAGTTAATATTCTTTGTTGCTGGTTTGATATAAATTTCACATGGAGCTAGAATCCTGCTATCTCAAGATAAATGTTGAATGTTTAAATTGATCAACCATTTCTTGGAATTCAGGCCTGCTGCCTGGGAGGGTGGAGAGAAGTTACTATGGCTGGCAGTATGGTTACAGTCTCAGAACCATCTGCCTTCTTCCCATGTTACCTGAAGGAAGTGATGCTCTGTTTGCTTTGATTCTTCTGTTACTAATCACTGAAAAAAGCCGAGAGGTAGCATACCAATGTGGAGCGGAGCGGGCTGGTTCTTGGTTAAAGGACTACAAGTGCTGCTTATGTAACTTGAGTACAAGACACATCGCTGTGCTCAACAGTTGCAGATACTGTGCACCCCATCTTCTACTTCTCTGGCACTCCGATGCCATTAGAATGTATTGATTTGTTTTTCTGTTACCATGTACATCATGAAAATCTTTGGATTTCTCTTGTTTTGTGTTCTGATAGGCCAAAGCCTCACTGTTTCAACTGTGGTTCTGAAGAGCATCAGATGAAGGAGTGCCCAATGGTAAATCTCTCATGAGCAGAATGTCTG
This sequence comes from Psammomys obesus, assembly GCF_907164565.1. Lineage (NCBI taxonomy): Eukaryota > Metazoa > Chordata > Mammalia > Rodentia > Muridae > Psammomys > Psammomys obesus. The sequence goes on along the minus strand of NW_026590062.1, from coordinate 12,244,840 downwards.
TGAACAGTAGCTGGTGGATATGTTATCTGTATGTGGCTCTGATTAATATGCATGAAATTCCTGTGCTACATTCATTTGTGCTTTAATCTTTTCAAATTCCTGCTTACATTTAAGATATTGAAATTTTTCAAGAAAATAGCATAATGTTCTGTATTTGAGGTAAATGAAGTATGAGTTAATTTTTGGGTAGTATATTTTAAAAAGTTAAAGTTAGGGTTGAGGATTTACTTCAGTGGTAGAGTGCTTGCCTAGCACGCATAAGGCCCTGGGTTCAGTCCTCAGCTCTTAGGGGAGGGAAAAAAAAAAAAAAAAAGGTTAGAGCTGGGAGGTAGTGGTACATGCCTTTAATCGCAGTACTAGGGAGGCAGAGCCAGCTGAATCTCTTGAGTTTGAGGCTAGCTTGCTTTACAAAGTAAGTTCCAGAACAGCCAGGGCTACACAGAGAAACCCTGTCTTGAGAAACAAACAAAAAAACTAAGTTAAATTTAGGTTTTGATAACACTAAAATTTAAAAAAAAAAATTAAAGTGACTTTTTTCTTGCTTGCTTTTCAAAAATGTCTGAACACTTTTATGTGTATAATATACATTAAAACTAGAATAGTCTATTTTATGCTTTACATTTCAAAAAGTGAGTATTCTTAGTAAATTTCTGAGCTATTTCTAAATTGCTTGATACCATTCTTTTCAAACATTATTATGATTTAGCCTCGGAATGCTGCTCGAATAAGTGAAAAGAGAAAAGAGTATATGGATGCCTGTGGTGAGGTAAACAGTCAGAGTTTTCAGCAGCGCTATCATGCAGAAGAAGTAGAAGAGAGGTTTGGAAGATTCAAGCCAGGAGTTATTAGGTACCTATTGTTTTACCATGGGGTATCATTTTTATTTTCTCATTATTTGGAACATGCTGACTCTTCTGGGGATTACAAGAATATAAACATGAGCCAGGTGTGTACATTTAATCCCAGCACCCTGGGAGGCAGAGGCAGGCGGATATCTGTGAGTTCAGGGCCAGCCTGGTCTACAAAGTCCAGGACAGCCAAGGCTACACAGAGAAACCCAGTCTCAAAAAACAAAACAAAGCAAAAGACAAAGAATATAAGCCTGTGTAATAAGTCTGTACAGAATGCATCCATTCATTCAAACCTACTTATCAAAGGCTTGATACGTGTCATACTTGATGCTATATATTATGGGACAGACATGTTTTAGCTAGACATGGTAGCCCATGCTTGTGATCCCAGCAGCTGGAAGTCTGAAGCAGGACAATCCTCATAAATTCTAAGTGAGCCTGGGCTACAGAATGGGAGCCCTGTCTTAAGAAAAATCTGGATTTGGAGAGAAGGCTTGGAAGTTAAGAGCGCTGGCTGCTCTTTCGGAGGGCCAGGTTTGATTCCTAGTGCCCACAGGATGACTCAGAACTCTATTTGTAACTCCAGTTCCCAGGGATCTGATGGCCTCTTATGCCCTCTTATGGGCACCAGGTGTACACGTGTGGAATGGGCATGCATATAGGCATAAACACTCAGACATATAAAAATGATAATAAATCTTTTTAAAAAGAAAGATGCCAGAATCGTGTTTTCATGCAAATTGGGATTCACCCTCTTTTCTCCCCTTTATTTTTACTTAGTGAGGAACTTCAAGATGCATTGGGTGTGACAGACAAGAGTCTTCCCCCTTTCATCTACCGCATGCGCCAGCTGGGCTACCCACCAGGCTGGCTCAAGGAGGCTGAATTGGAGAATTCGGGGCTTGCACTCTATGATGGAAATGGTACTGTATGTTTGCATAGAGAAGTCACTTACGGGTCTTTTATTTTCTCTCTCTCTCTCTCTCTCTCTCCATGTTAATTAAGATTATTAATCAGGGATGGGAGAGATGGCTCAGCCGTTCAGATCACTGCTCTTCCAGAGGATCTGGGTTCAATTCCCTGATGTGCATGCAATACACATGAAAAAAGACTATTAGCCATAAGCTGGGCGTGGTGGTGCACACCTTTAATTTCAGCACTCCGGAGATAGAGGCAGGCAGATCTCTGTGAGCTTAAGGCCAGCCTGGTCTACAAAGTGAATTTAAGACAGCCGAAGTTACACAGAGAAACCCTGTCTCAGGGTAAAAAACAAAAAACAAAAAAACAAAACAACAACAGAAAGAAAAAACAACCAGAAAATTCCAGGATAGCCAGGGCTGTTAAATTATTCTAAGATTTTATTTATTTATTTAACATGTGATGCTCTGCCTGCATATACTCCCACATGCCAGAAGAGGGCATCAGATTCCAGTATAGATGGTTGTGAGCCACCATGTGGTTGCTGGGAATTGAACTCAGAACCTCTGGGAAAGCAACCACTGAGCCATCTCTCCAGCCCTAGTTTGGGTTTCTCTGTGTAGCCCTGGCTGTCCTAGAACTCACTCTATAGACCAGGCCTGCTTGGAACTCACCTGTCTCTGCCTTCCAAGTGCTAGAATTAAAGGCATCTGCCACCACTACCCAGCTAAATCTTCTGTTGTTGTTGTTGTTTTGAGACAGAATCTATATCCCAGACTGGCCTGGAACTTGCCGTGAGTTAAAGCTGACCTTGAAGTCCTGCCTCAGCCTCCTAAATGTTGGGGTCATAGGTTGCCCTGCCCAGAGCCTATTTAAATTTATGATGGTTCAGGAAAATGACAAGTAGACATTCTCAGACTAATTCCATTATAGTATTTCAGCACTTTCCTTGTGTGGTTTGATGTGGGGAGGGACATGTTTGGTGTCTAGCCAAATTAACTTTTTCCCCCCCCCCAATAGATGATACTGATGGGGAAACAGAAACTGGAGAAATACAGAATAAAAATGTCACTTATGATCTCTCAAAATTGGTAAACTATCCAGGGTTTAATATATCTACTCCCAGAGGTATTCCAGATGTAAGTACATTTTAAATTCTTCTTCTGAAATGTGATAAAGATTTTCAAAATATCAATATATGTAGCAGTTTGTTACATAAAGAAGTGAGTGAGTTCATAGTGTAACCTGTAATCATAGTGCTTGGGAAGAGGAGGCGAAATGAAGTGAGGCTTTACTGACAGGTGTCAGCTTTTCATTTGTTAGGCAGGTCTCGTTGCAGACTGGCCTGATCCCCACCCCCCCACCCCCGATGTTAGGATTACAGTGTGCAAGCACATTTTGCTGCATGCAGCGCTGACGTGGGTGCTAAGAGCCAAACTCAGGTTATCAGGCTTGTACTACAATTCTTTATGCACTAAACCATCCCTCCCAAGACTTTTTTGGTTTTTTTAGACAGGGTCTCTCTGTGTAGCCCTAGCTGTCCTAGAACTCACTCTGTAGACCAGGCTGGCCTCTAACTCAGAGATTCTACCTCTGCCTCCCTAACATACATTCAGTCCTGGAAATTAACTCAGAACCTCTTTTATGTGCTAATGCCACTTGTTACTGGGCTATATCCCAACCCTGGTTTCTCTTATTAATTAGAATAGTAAGTGTAAAGCTGTATGTGTCAAAGGTGTGGGTTTTTCTGATACCTCCTAAGCAAAATGAAGAAGCAAAAGTTAGTTGGTCAGGCCTGGACAGATGATTCAGTGGTTAAAAACACTGGCTTCTCTTCCAGAGGTCCTAAGTTCAATTCCTAGCAACCACATGATGGCTCATAACTATCTATACTGGGATCTGATGCCTTTTTCTGGCATGCATGTGTACATGTAAATAGAGCACTCATATACAGAAAATATATACATACGTACATCTTTTTTTTTTTTTAAAGTCATCCCTTTATTCCCAGTACTCGGGAGGCAGAGGCAGGCAGATCTCTGAATTCAAGGCCAGCTTGATCTATAAAGGAAGTCCAGGACAGCCAGCCAAGGCTACACAGAGAAACCCTGTCCCGAAAAACAAAACAAAGTCAGTATAATCCTAAAACTAGCAGCAACCTCAATCAGAGTCTGAGCCTCAGAAGAGCATCCAGAAGTATGATGTTGTATGATGGCGCACACCTTTAATCTCTGTGAGTTCCAGGTCGGTGGACACTGCATAATAGACCTCAAAAACAAACAAACAAACAACCCAACACTATTAAGACTATTTTGAAACCAATTTCTTAAAGTAGTCTTTTAGGTAGTCGTACAGGTATTTTACTTAAAAAATGAAATTCTCCCTTAATATGACTACCTGTTATACAGCGCTTCCATCTCTTTTTCTGTGGGGGTTTTTTTTTCCTGTTTGTGGTAAATTTCTTGCTGTATGAATAGCTGAATAGCTGTTTCACATTCACTGTTGTCTGTCAGCAGCTTTCATCCATGTTTCAAGACTAAACAGTGAGCTGCTTTGATGGTGGTGGCAGGTTTTGGTCTTGGTTTTTTTGTTTGAGATGGTTTTGATTCAGTGATGTTCCTTCTGCCTCTTCCAAGTCCTGGGGTCCTAAGTCTAGTTTTACAGTTTTTATTGCTATTTTCTAGTTTGCATACAAAGTTTCATTGGGACATTTCTATTTGGGGATATTTATGAGGTTGTTGAAATGGGTTCTTCCGCTGTAGTGCTGAAAAACATTGAAGTTACTGTGTTGCTTAATCTGGCCTGGGATTTGCAGCAGCCCTTATGCCTCATCCTCCTGAATGCTAAAAGCAAAATCTCAAAAGGGTGATGTTTTCCAAATCCACTAATGTTTTGTCTTCCACCATAGGAATGGAGAATGTTCGGTTCCATACCAATGCAGGCATGTCAGCAGAAGGATGTGTTTGCCAGTTACCTTACTTCTAACATCCAGTCGGTAAGAGTGTGTGTGTGTGTGTGTGTGTGTGTGTGTGTGTGTGTGTGAGAGAGAGAGAGAGAGAGAGAGAATGTGTGTGTATGTGAGAGAGATATTGAGAACTGAACCTAGGATCTCAGATGTGCTAGGCAAGCCCTCTACTATTAAACTCCATTCCTAGCATCAGTACATAGATTTATTTATTTCTTTATTTTTTAATGTATGTGGATGTTTTATCTGACTGTACACCTGCATGCCAGAAGAGGGCATGAGATCCCATTATAGATGGTTGTGAGCCACCATGTGGTTGCTGGGAATTAGACTCAGGACTTCTGGAAGAGCAGACAATCCTCTTAACTGCTGAGCCATCTCTCCAGCCCAGTACATAGATTTTAAGGGCATAGTTGGCAAATGTTTGTGGTTCTGAGATTTTACAGTTCATTAGTATCTTGCTGTTCTTTCTGGTTTATATTATAAAAGCTATTGCTTGATTGTGGACTGGTTTAAGTATGGGTTAGAGGTTCTCTGCCCTGTCTCACTCGTGTTCTTGTTGGTTACTCACTAGCTGAGCATGAGGTCTAGCAGCAAGCGATCTTCCTCTCAATCCAGCCCTAATAGTCCCAAGAAGCAGCGGAAAGAGGGCAGCTCAGCAGCCTCCCCTGCAGACATGGAGCTTGACTCAGGTAAGTTTCGTGATTTTGATTCCTTGAGAAAGCAAGATCAGTCTGATTGCTCTTAGGTTTGGTATGAAGATCAGAACTTCCCCATACGTACTTTCCCAATCCGTAGCTATCAGAGCATTGCCACTGTCACTGGTAAAGCCTAAATTGGAAGCCACACTTGGTCTGAGTGTAGAGGAGTCTGGCTGGAGTACAAAAGCCTTTAATCTAGGAGACAGGCAAGCAGATCTGAGTTCAAGGCCAACCTGGTATGGAACAAGTTTCAGGTAAAGAAAAGTATAGGTCCAGGTGTGGTGGTATACGCCCTTAATCTTAAACAATGAAGATAAAGTTAGTTTGTAGAAGGAAGCACCCATGTTTGAAAGTGTCTAATTGAGTGGCAGAAAAAGTGACAAATCAGAGAAAGACTTGACAGAATAAGATAGGCCCAACAGAGGAAAGGGAACCTACTTAAGGAAGCTACACAGAGAATGAGAGAGGCATTAGGAGGCAGAGACAGGTGGATCTCTATGTGTTCAAGGCTAGATTGTCCTACACAGACAGTTCCAATTCAGCCAGGTCTACAAAGTGAGACCCTGTCTTAAAATAATAACTTTTTTTTTTTTTCTACCAGGACTTCACCATCACTTAGGGATTACAGACTGTCACTGTATTTTAAAACATATAATGTACAATGAATGGTACATAGAGAACAACAGTGTGACATAGCTGCCACAGAGCTGATTACAGAACATAGTGATACCAACTTTGAATTGTATCTTGAGGAGAGAACTCTAGGCCTTAGCAGAGAGTTGAGCAGGTGCAGGAGGAGCACTTGAAGAGGTGGGAGATGTACACACAGAAGCATGGCTTGCAGCCTATTAGGCCAGCAGCAGAGAAACAGCTAGACAGTAGAGGTAACCAAGGAAAAGCCAACAGGCCTTTTGCCACTGCTGCATGTGCTGAGCAGACGCTCTGCCTCTGACCTATATCCCAGCCTCTTTTCTTTTCTTTTTTTTTTTTTTTCTTTTGTGACAGTGTTTCTCTGTATAGCCTTGACTGTCCTGGACTCAATTTGTAGTCCAGGCTGGCCTCATACTCACAGCAGTCCACCTGTCTCTGCCTCACTAACTGTTGGGATTACAGTTGTGTGCCACCGTGCTCGGCCCCAGCCTCCTTTCTGCCCTTATAGGACAGTACCAGAAAGATATCTAGGCTGGGCTTGAACATGAGAGTTCTTCTGCCTCAGCATCCTTGGTAGTTGGATTACAGATCTGCACTGTCAGGCCAGGTTGAGAAATTCTGGATCATAAAAGACTTCTAGGCATGAAGCAGTGCTGGACTTCATCCTTTAGGGCATGGATGGTGCCTAAGGCTCTCATTAAACTGTTTCATAAGATCAGGTGGCTGTTTTAGAAAGAGGTATCTGGCTAGCTTGGAGAATGGATGTAAGGAGGATGAATCCAGGAGTGAGGGAGGCTTGCTTTTTCTGACAATGTCAGCAGATCTGGAATAAGGTGGTGACCGACATGGTAGGGGACTTCAGGGAGCCCATTCAGTGACAGCACCTTCCTAGGATCTCTTCATATCTCCATGACTCATGTTTCCTCCATCTGAAACTATGTATAGTACAGGGTAGCTCTCCCAAGGATTTGAATCACATTCCTTAGTGCCCAGATCCAGAGCACTCTCCCTGACGTGGCTTCCTCAGGACTGAAGACATCCAGCCATGGTGATGGCATCTGAAAGTTCATGGGTTTTCCCTTTTTCTGTTTTTTTGAGACTGTAGCCCAGGCTGGCCATTTGAGTGCTAGCATTTACAGGCATTGGCCACCATGTCCAACCCTTTTCTGCCTTCTCAAAGATGGTTGTTTATGGCCATTCTATCTCTAGGTACCCCCAAGTTCAAATAATAAATTTGTATGAAGTGCTATGACTCCTAGAGCATCTTTCTCATTTCAGATATAGAGGTTCCTCCTGGTTCTCAAAACAGCAAAACGTTTCAGTTTCAACCACCATTGCCTCCTGGCACACCTCCTCCGCTGCCACAGGGAACACCTCCACCTCTCTTCACTCCTCCACTCCCTAAGGGCACCCCACCACTGACTCCCAGCGACTCACCCCAGACCCGACCCATAGCCATGGATGAGGATGCCCTGACTCTGGAGGAGCTTGAAGAGCAGCAGAGGCAGATCTGGGCAGCTCTCCAGCAGGCTGAGGGAGGCAACAGTGACTCCGATGTTCCTGTGGACACACCTTTAACTGGGAATTCAGTCGCCTCCTCCCCTTGTCCAAATGAGTTTGAACTCCCTGTCCCAGAAGGAAAGGCCCTGGAAAAGCCAGTGCCGGCTGAGCCCCAGGGGCCAACTGCTACTGTGGAGACAGCTGGACCTGAGCCTCCCTCCAGCCCAGTGGCCGGGGCAGCAGTGCTCTGTCAGAAAGAAGAGGAAGTCACTGCAGAGGGGGACCCTGGAGATGCTCTTCTTGACAATGGTGATGTGTCAAACTGTGACATGAGCAATGGAGGCAGCCAGCAGCTCCTTCATCTGGACACCCAGCCTCCGACAGCTTCAAAAATCCACAGCCCGGTACCTGACATGAGCAAGTTTGCCCTTGGAATAACACCCTTTGAATTTGAGAACATGGCTGAATCCACTGGAATGTACCTCAGGATAAGAAACCTGTTAAAGAATTCACCCCGAAATCAGCAGAAAAACAAAAAGGCTCCTGAGTAAGGCCCCGCCGCAGCGCTGGCTGCGCGATGATCTGCAGCTCTGCGTTGTCCCCCCGACTGTGATGACAGGTGAAGCCACTTCCCGTTTGCCCTTCCCACCTTCCAGAATCTGCCCACAGGTTAACTGTGATCTCAGCCCAAGCCTGTTTTATGCAATGAAGGACTGGGCATGCGAGTGTGCTGTTTTATTCTCACTTGCCATAACCTGGGGTGTGCACATGAGCTGGTTCAGAGATGGTTGGTCTGGGGTATAGCGTTTGTGGATTGTGAGTGTCTGTCAAGAGGGAAGGGTTTTCCTTTGTTTGTTCTTTTTTTTTTTTAAATGTCTTTTGTAAATTGTTTTCCCTTTCTACATTTTGCTATTATCCTGTATATATAAGCTTAATATATCACTTTTTAAAAGAAGATTCTAACAATTTTAAATTCACATTTCAATTCCAACACCAAATGAGAAAAATCAGGGATGAGCAGCTTTATCCTGCTTGGGTTATTTTTGTAAGATTTTCATGCATGAATTTTAATAACACTTTTACTTTTTGTAATTTAATTATTCAAAAATGCTTCCAATAAAGGTGTGCTCACCTTCGTGTACAGAGGTTTAATAAATTAGTTTTCTTACATATGAACCAAGACTTTGGGTAGATGTGACTCACAGTTAATTGGTTTTTAAACTTGGACAAAAATTATGTGGTTGCAAAGAAACTGGATGTTTGGGCTGCTTTAAATGGATCCAGCCTTCTGTGTAATAATAGAGACAGATTTGTTTAATTATTTTCAGAAAAACATGGAGGTCAGCTAGCCTTTGTTCAAGGTAATATTGTGGATGTGATCCATAAGGTGATAGTTAGACAGACATGAACTGAGTGTGACTGTGTAGTGTGCCAAGCTGCAGCTGAGTCTGGTCCTCTGGGTACCAACAAGTCTCTGCCAGGTCAGGCTCAGGAACACTTGGAGATCTTTATACTCGCGTAGTGTTATGCTGCTCCATAGCCAACAGAGGGCGTGAAATGCTCTCTGTCTGGATTTAGGTGACATTTTTGAGAACTTGAGTACTTGCTTGTAAACAATAAAGTCAAGGATCACAAGAAAGAATGAATAAGGCCACCACAGTAGAAGAAAATGTAAGTACTTGGATCTTTTCTGACTTGTGAGTTTCAAGTGCATTCTTGAGGGGTTTACATGATACTGTGACCTCCAGCCTTTCTAGCAGGCCTGTTACAAGGAAGGGAGGTCAGGGAGGCATAGAGAAGATAAGGGGTCTTGTCAACATTAAACATTTTTTCTCTCTCATTTCTTTTTCTTTTGCAGTAGGATATTGCTTTGTAGCCCAGGCTAGTCTTGTTCACAGTCTTCTTGATACTACCTATCTACTGCTAGGATTACAGGCAAAAAGACATGGTTCTTTTTTAGAAACATTTATTTATAGAGTAGGGGCAATTCCTTGGCATGCATAGAGGTTAGAAGACAGTGTGTGGAGTTCCATGTTCTCCCCCCATCATTATGTGTCTCCATCAAGCACCTTACTTGATGGGTGAGCTCACCATCGTGAAAATGACATCGACCTCTTCGATCTTCCTGCCTCCACCTCCCTGATTCCTGATTAAAGGTGTGCACTTCCAGTTGGTAGGGATCCAACCCAGAGCATTGTGTGTGTGCTAGGTAAGCACTAAATACTTAGCTGATTTCTAAGTCAGAAGTAATTATATCGCTCTGTTTGGTGGCTTATGCTTGGAAATCCTAGCAGTTGAGAGGTACACTGAAGGATCAGGACCAGCTTCGGCTACATGAGATACTGCCTCAGAAAAGAAAAGAAAAAGTTAAGTGTTCCTTTAACTATTAATACAATAGCTGGTATCTTCTGAATATTGAGATAGCTCAACAACTATCCAGCCCATAAATAACCCTGTTAAGTTATAGATTACACCATTTTCACATTATTGGGTAGGTATTATCTTTTTTTTTTTTTTTTAACAAATGTCTAAGACATAGATGCCAAATTGTAAATAAACTTAGATCTTTCACCTCTGTATCCAAGCTATTTTTTTTTATTTTAGTTTTAAATTTTTTAATTAATATGTGCGCATGTGTGTGCTCAGGTGCTCTTGCAGCCCAGAAGATGGCATTGGATCTTCTGGAGCTCCAGTTGCATGCAGGGGGTTATGAGCTGATATCAGTGTTGGGAACCAAACCTGGGTCCTCTTCGAGAGCAACAAATTTAAAGGCTTAGCTACTTCTCCAGCCCTGAATTTCAGATCTTATCTGCTGTTTGGTTTCCCTGTGAGAGGCTCTACAAAAGTATTGGTTTCTCTTTTTTTTTTTTTTTTTTTTTTTTTTCAGTTACTTAGGGCTAGAATCGTAGCCAAACGGTAGCTTGCCTGACACGCATGAGGCCCTAGGTTTGATCCCAGTATCAGGAAGAAAAAAATTTGACATTTACTCACCAGGGAACACTTGCAGCAAATAGACAGAAGGTAGTAGTAAGTTGGGAGTAGTGGTTCCTGCATGTAATCCCAGCACTGGGAGACTGAGGCAGAGAGAAAAGTTGTAGGCCAAGACCCTATCTCAGAAAGAAAAGAGAAATGCTGGAAGTCAGCCTTTCCTTTGAAGGAGTGTCTATGCTTTCTGGGCCCCAGCACATGGCATATGGCAGTAGGAGAACATATGGCAGTGGGAGAAGCCTAGGGAAAGCCATTGGCTTAACCACTGATCAGAGGCTCAAGGCAACTAGCAAGAGAAAATTCCTGAACCAGTCCTTAAAGCATAAGGAAGATATTACAGACCAAATGCACATTGAAAGAAACAAAAGGGGCCAGCAGGATGGCTCAGTACGGAAAGCTGTTTGCCACCATTTCTGGAAATTTGAGCTCAATCCCCAGGATCCATGTAGTGGAAAGAAAACCAAGTTGAGCTCTGACCTCCATGTGTACATTATGGTACCTACACACAACATTTTTAAAGAAATGTTCTCTGCTGTGTTTAGGAAAAGAATGATGAGGAGAAGGAGGGATTGTTTCGACTTGTCAGTGCTGTCACCTGGTGTCCAGGTGTGGGCAAGTGAGGCAATAACCAAACACTCAGAAGTAGACGGAGGAGCAGGGGTGGAGATCTGTTTGTCCTGCCTGGTAAGCCACGGGTTGCTACAACAAGCCAGCTCTCATTTTCTTGAGCAAGTGGAAAGAAGGCACTGCCCTGAATAAACCACAAGGCCTCCGATGCTTTCTTCAAAAAGCTTGTATCTCGGTTCCACAGGTTCCCTCCTAAGTGACTGGATTTTCAAGTTTTTTGCAAGAATGCTTTGGATTTATTGGGTTTCTCTGTGTATCAAGTCCTGGCTGGCCTGGACTTGCTTTGTAGGCCAGGCTGGCCTTGAACTCACAGAGACCAACCTGCCTCCACCTCGCAAGTGCTGGGATTAAATGGATGCCACTACCACCAGGCTTCCTGACTTTTTTAAAATATACATTTTTATTTTATTTTGTGTATGTGCGTGTAAATGTCACAGTGCACATGTGAAATCAGGGGACAACTTGTGGCAGTCAGTTCTGTCCTAACATGTGGGTCATGGGGATAGAACTCGGATCATTTTTGAAAACAAGCACCTTTTTCTACTGATTCATCTCACTGCCCTCATTTGATTCCCGGCCCTCTCCCTGTCTTGCAGTTTAAAGATTACCATGAGCAGACAAAACCAATAAGAGTGTCGTAACAATTTTTAGTGCTTAAGAAGCTTCTAAGGTATGACTCATTCTCTGAGGTTACAATGCCTTCAGTCTGTGTTTCCGGGCCTTAGCAAAATTCCCAGTCCTTCAGTCTCAGGTTCATTTTATGTCAGATCACTTCAGACTGTTTAGGAATAAGTGATTTTAGTAAAGGAGTACTTATTGGAGGTTCACCTCTATAACCCCAGCCTGGGATTTAGAGAAACACACAGGACATGGTCCCGAATCAACCAGTGCATTTATAGCATGTTTTTTTTTTTTCTATGAATTTTCTGTTTATATTTTTTCCCTTTATTTATTGGGTTACTTAGTGACGTGTTGTAATTCTGTAGAAAGACCCTCAGGTCTGGGAATGCAGCTCAGGTGGCCGAGTGCTCACCCAGCATGCACAAACCCCAACCCCAGCACCTTATACCCCAGCATGGTGGTGTAGGCCCGCATTCCCAGCACTCATTCCCAGCAGACAGGAGAAGTAGGAGACCATGGTCATCCTCAGCTACATAGCAACTTACAGCCAGCCTAGAATACACAAGACTCGGTCTCAAAATAAAATTTATCAATTTAAGAAATGGGGGCTGAAAAGATGGCTCAGCGGTTCAAGGTGCTTGCCACCAAGCCTGAAAACCTGAATTCTAATCCTCAGGACCCTCATGGTAGAATTGGCTGAGCATGGTGGCACACACCTTTAATCTCAACACTAGAGAGGCAGAGGCAAGTGGATCTATGCGAATTTTAAGTCTAGCCTGGTCTGCATATAAAGTTCTAGGCTAGCAGAGCTACATAGACTGTCTCTCAAAAGACCAATATGTATTATTTATATATGTGTAACCTCAATTCTTTTACTATATCTAAAGCAATGGGAAATTCATTTTTAAAACTGCCAGTGATGTGGTTATGTTTGGAATTTTGTAACCCAAGGAGGGACTGTAACGATAAGGGCCAGAGCCTTTATCCGGCTATCAGGGCTCTCAGCTGACACCACTCCTCTGCAGGGTGACCTCATAATACAATGAGTTCTCAATTTCAGTCGCAGAGGCTTGGGCATTAGTCATAACTGAGAATGACAAGTGAAACTGGATCCAGACAGGCTGTGGGATCCAACCCAAGGCAAACTTCTCACGGACTGAGGAGTTTCTGTCTCTTCCACAAGCTGGCTGTGCTTGTCCTGACCTGGGCCTCTGAAACAACCACAGTTCTATTCACAGGACCAGTCCAGATTATTCTAAAGCTTTTGAATAGTCATGATCACTGAGGACTAATGAGCCCTGGTATGGTTGAAAATGGTTTCATGACAGTAAGAAGTCAGGTTTAGCAGATGGGTAGCAGAAGAACATGTTGCCTAGCTGCCATGGTGGCACACACCATGGAATCACAGCTCTAGGAAAACTGAGACAGGAGTCTTGTGACTCCCATGCTAGCCAGGGCTACACAGCAAAACCCTGTCTTACTGTATTAGTTTGGCTCTTCTTCGTTGTCATCTTCTCTAATTTTCTTTTTTTTTTTTTTACATTTTTTTTTTATTATACTTTGTGTGTATGTATGTGAGGGCGTACCAGGGCACATATCTGGAGGTCGTGGAACCACTTTGGGAGTCAGTTCTCACCTATCATGTAAGTCTTGGATTTGAACTTAGGTTCTCAAGCTCGGCACCAGGGACATTCTTGTCCACCTAGGCTTTTCGTTACTCTAATAAAATACCCATCACAGACAACTTGAGTGGGGTAGGATTTATTTGGGCATATGGTCCAACTCCACAGTCCTTGATTATCTTGATTTTAGACCCATGGTGAGGCAGAACATCACTATGACAGGAGTGTGTCTCAAAAGCTCAGGCTGATCATGGTGGCTCATGCCTTTAATCCCAGGAGGATCTCTGTGAGTTCAAGACCAGTCTGGTCTATATAGTTAGTTCCAGGCTAGCCAGAGCTACATAGTGAAAGCCTGTCTTAAAAAAAAAAAAAGAACCAAAAAAGCTACTTAGCTCATGTTGGCTGGCCAGCTGCAGGGAAACTATTGTCAGAGTAACATACACAAACCTCTCTCATTTGAATGCACTGAATTTTTAAACGCTCCAGTCTTACTCACGTGGCCTTTAAAAATAGAATGTTCTTCTCTGGGTTTGTTTGTCTTATGACTGGCCTGAAATACCATGTTTAAATTCAGATTGTATGTGTTTGTGTCACATGATTGGTCACTCCTGACATCTGTTTGGTATCCATCCCCTTTAGGCAGAAAGAAATAAGACCTCTCAACCTGCGTAGAGAGCAGTAAACATGCCACTACACGGAACTCTCAGCAAGCTGAGAGAATGCAGACACCTGATAATAGGATTTCATTGTAGGCCGTTAAAGGGAAGAGCTTCTGAAGCCAGGCCTGTTTTCTCCTGCCTGTGATGTCAATACTCTGGAGGCAGAGTCAGGTTCAAGGTTAGCAAGTTCAAGGTTAGCCTGGTATATATAGTAACTTTCAGGTCTGCCTGGGCTATTTAAGATTTATTTATTTTTTAAAAAGATGTACTTATTTATTATGTATACAGTGTTCTGCTTGCGTGTATGCCTGTATACCAAAAGAGGGCACCAGATCTCATTATAGGTGGTTGTGAGCCACCATGTGGTTGCTGGGAATTGAACTCAGGATCTTCTGAAGAGTAACCAGTGCTCTTAACCTCTGAGCCATCTCTCTGAGCCAGACTAAGACCTTGCTTTTAAATACCACAAAAAAGGAGCAGGAGAGATGGCTCAGCACTGGCTGCACTTCCAGGGGACCGAGGTTTGATTCCCAACACCTACTTGGTGACTCACAACTGGCTGTAATTCCAGGTCACCGAGGTTTGATTCCCAGCACCTACTTGGTGACTCACAATTGGCTGTAATTCCAGGTCTAGAGGATCCGGTTCCCTCCTCTGACCTCTGCAGACAAAATACTCATGCGCATAAAAATAAACCTTAGACCCACAAAATAGAAAAGGAAAGGAGAAACTTTTTTAAAAGGCTACTTCAGAAAAACATTAAACTTAAAACTTCTTTTCCTTTTTGTTTTAGATACGGATTCTCTATGTAGACATGGCTGACTTAGAATTCAGTTTGTAGACCAGGCTGGTCGTGAACTCACATAGAGGCCTGCCTTCCTCTGCCTACTGAGTTCTAGAATTAAATACCTGCACCACCATGCCTAGATCAAGTTCTTCCTTTATTTGAACATTATTTCTCCATTTACTTATTTGATTTTTCCTTTTGTTATTTATTCTCTCATATGTTACATCCCTAGTACAGTTTCTGCATCTTTTTCTCCTCCCAGTCCCTTCTTCCCTTGTTTGTTGTTTGTTTGTTTGTTTGTTTGTTTTTCAAGACAGGGTTTCTCTGTGTATCCTGGATTCATTTTGTAGTCCAGGCTGTCCTCAAACTGACAGAGATTTGCCTGCCTCTGCCTCCCAGAATGCTGGGATCACAGGCATGTGCCACCAGGCCCAGCTTTATTTAATTTTTTTTAAAAAAGGAAAAAATTGGGCTAGGATTATGCATGGTGGCATACACTTGTAGTTCCAGAACTTTGAAAGTAGAAATAGAGGGATCAAAAGTCAGTGGGAACCGTGGCCCACAGAGGCCAGTGTAATCTACACAGCAAGTTCCAGTAAATAGAGAGACTCTTGTCTCAACAAACAAAATTCAAGACCACCCTAGGTTACATGATGATCTACAGCCTCGGTTTGCTTGCTCTCTTTCTTTCCTTTCATCTTTTTTCTTTCTTTTTGAGACAGGGTTTCTCTGTGTAGCACTGGCTGTCCTGGAACTTGCTCTGTCGACCAGGCTGGCCTTGAACTCATAGAGATCTGCCTGCCTCTGCCTCCTGAGGTGCTGGGATGAAAGGCAGGCACCACTGCCTTTCTTTAGTATTTAGACTGTGATTAGCCAGGCAGTAGCTAATCTGTAGAGTAAGTTCCAGGATGGCCAGGCCAGAGAAACCCTGTATCATAAAAACAAACTAACAAAGAGGATGTGATTAGTTAAGTCAGTAGTTTGGGGGATTGCTGACGTTAATTTTAATTATTTATTGTGTGTGTGTGTGTGTGTGTGTGTGTGTGTGTGTGTGTGTGTGTAATGAGACATGTATTTGCATGAGCACAAGTATTTGCTTGGGCACAAGTATGCCACAGATGTACATGTCGAAGTCAAAAGGCAACGTTGGGGAGTTGGTTCTCTCTTTTTACCATGTAGGCTGAGAGTACAGACCTCAGGTCATTGGGCTTGGTGGCAGGTAACTTTCTATATTTTTGATGACATCATCAAGGCTGGTGTAAAACTTACAACCCTCCTGCCTTGCCTCCTAAGGACTGTCTTCCAGACAGGTACTCTCATGCCCATTAGTTTTGTTGTTTTTTTTAATAATTTAATTTTTTTTTATTTTATGTGCATTGGTGTTTTGCCGGCATGTATAGCTGTGGGGAAGTATCAGATTCCCTAGAACTGGAGTTACAGACAGGTGTGAGGTGCCGTGTGGGTGCTGGGAATTGAACCCAGTCCTCTGGGAGAGCAGCTCAGGCTCTTAACCACTGAGCCACCTCTCCTGCCACCCATTAGTTGCTTGTATTTTCATTTAAACAGCAAGTTTACATGTGCACAGTGGGCATGGTAAGAGCGGATTTGTCAGAGTGTCTGAGCTTTACACAGCAGTGAGAACACCTTGGTTTGTGCGTGTGTGATGATTTCAACTGGTGTGGACTAAGTTCTCTGCAGAAGCCGCATGGAGCATGGATAGCAGATAGCCCAGAGGATGTTCACTTGACCACCCTTGAATATGGAGGGAAGGTAGGTTGTAGATCAAGAACCAAAGTTATCTTGGGCTACCAGTAGCCATTTTTACTATCAACCTCTGGATGTACTCTATACCTTAGTTTCCAAAGATCCAAAAGCTAAATGTGAATCGTAGAGAATCTATTTCTTAACCTGATGTATAGTCCTTCCCTCACCACTGACTTCTGTCAGTATATTTTGTAAACAAAGTGATTCATAATTTGCTCTATTCTATAACATAAAAGTCCATATAGCCTCTTCCATAGGGACTCCTGGCCTTAAGGTCTATGGGATAATATGTCTGTAGTGTTAGCTATATACTGATTCAAAGCTATAGACTGATTCATTAATAGTACACAGGGAGATGGTTCCGTGGTTAAAAATGCTTACTGCTCTCAAAGAGAACCCAGGTTTGGCTCCCAGGAACCACATAACAGTTCACAACCTTCTATAACCACTACTGGGCGTTCTGAGGCCTTCCTTTGGCTTTTGCAGACTCCTACATTCCATAAGGTGCACATCAACACACACAGGCAAAACACTCATACATCTCTGTGGGCACCCACACCCGTGCACATACACATAAATACATATACAGAAAAACAAACAAACAGGGAGCTGTGGCTCAACATAGAATAAATTCACTAGGGGACCTGGAGAGATACCTCAGCAGTTAAAAGCGCTGGCTGTTTTTCAGAGGACCCAAGTTTGATTTTTGGCATCTGCATGGTAGGTGATAACAGTCTACAGCTCTAGTCCCGGGGATCTGACGACCTCTTCTGGTCTCTGGGAGTATCAGACAAGCATCTGGTGAACAGACATATGTGCGGGCAAAGCAGCTATAAACATAATAAAAATAATTTTTAAAAATGCTCCTCTGTGACAGAGGGACTACTTAGCATCAGCAAAGAGCCTAGGTTTCATCTCTAGCATGGGCAAACAAAAACAAAAACCCAACCCACAGTGGAGTAGTAGGTTGTTAAGGGGCTTCGGTGTTCCCTGAAGAATGGGAACGTGTTGCTTTAGCAGTCACCAGATACTTCACCACACTAAATGTAAACAAGTAACTGACTTGTACCACGGGAAGGCTGAGTTTGAGGCCAGCCTGGCCTACGTAGGGAATTCCAGGCAGACCCAGGCTACATACAGAAAACCCTGTCTGGGAACACAAAAGTACACCCATATGAACTTGGTTGTGTACATGGTTTTATTTTGATTTAGATTTTTTTGGACTTAGTTATTTTAGTGGATAAATGCGCATATGTGTGTACGCCAAATGTGTACCTGGTACCCTAACAGGTCAGAAGAAGACATCAGTTCTGTCGGAATTGGAATTTACGGATATTTGTGAGCTCCCACTTGGGGGGTCAGATATCAAACCTACGACCTTTGCAAGAGCAACAAAGGCTCTGAACTGCTGAGACGTCTCTTTCGTCCCATGGGTGTTAATTGTTTTTTGGACAGGGTCTCATTTTGTAGCTCTGGATAGAACTCCATATGTAGACTCCAGGCTGGCCTGGAGCTCACAGAGATCCACCTGCCTCTGCTATGTACCACCATGCCCAGATGAATTTGTTTTTATGGAGAAAAAATAAGTGCTGATGGTGTGGCTCAGTGGGTAGAGTTCTTGTCAAGCACATAGGAAGGGCTGGGATGGGTTCCCTGCACCACATAAACTGGAGTTCATGGTACATGCCTGTAATCCCAGCAGAGGCCACAGAATAAGAAGTTCAATGACATTCTCAGCTACATGGTGAGGCTGAGGACAGGTTGGGCTAAATAAGACAAAATAAGTAAACAAAAATAAGAAAGGAAAAACAAAATGTATACTGTCCAGTGAAATGGTTCAGGAGGTCAGTGGAAGTTCCTTGCTGCCGAGCCTGATGATCTGCTTTGACCTGAAGCCCCATGGACACACATTTTTGGCTTGAGCACATGGGAAACATGCCTGGTTTCTTAATCGTTTTCTGTTTGTTTTGTTTGTTTTTGTAACAAAAAGCATTGAACTGATGAATTGTGCATGTGAGGCAAGCAGTCTAACCTGCATCTAACTACCCTGCATCTGCAGATCTATGGATAGATTTAAAGCATATGTTTATACATTTGTATTTATGTATGTGTGAATATGTAAATATATATATATATATACATATACACACACATTATACTATACTATTACTATTGGTATTTATGTATGTGTGAATATGTAAAAAAATATATATATATACACACACACATTATACTATACTATTACTATTGCTCTGGTGAAAACCCAGGACCAAAAGCAAGTTGGAGAGGGTTTATTTGCTTTCACTTCCACATCTTAGTCCATAACTGAAGGATGTCACGACAGGAACTCAAGCAGGGCAGGAACCTGGAGGCAGGATCTGCCGCACAGACCATGGAGGGGTGCTGCTGTCATGCTCCTCATGGCTTGCTCAGCCTGATTTTTTATAGAACCACCAACCAAGGGCAACACCACAATGGACTGGTCCCTCCTCCAATCACTAATTGCAATGCTTTAGAGGCTTGCCTACAGCAGGATCCTTTAAGATTTATTTAGTTTATTATGTCTACAATGTTCTGCATGTACACCTGCACACCAGAAGAGGGCACCAGATCTCATTATAGATGGTTGTGAGCCACCGTGTGGTTGCTGGGAATTGAACTCAGGACCTCTGGAAGAGCAGCCAGTGCTCTCAACCTCTGAGCCATTTCTCCAGCCCATGCAACAGGATCTTATGAAGTCATTTTCTCAATTGAGATTCCATCCCCTCAGGTGACTCTAGCCTGTGTCAAGTGGACATAAAACCAGCCAGCACAACTGAGCCCTTGTCACCTTGACAAATAAACGCATCGCTGTCAAGGCCACACTCTTTCTTACTGAACTTAAAGAGCTCCACCTGTTTCTGCCTCCCCAGTGCTGGGCTTAAAGGCATGAGTTACCACACAACCTGCAGCTGCAATTTTAATGTTGATCAGAAGCACTATATAGAGAGTATGGGAAGGGTTTGTGGTGTGAAAGTGGTAGGACACATGTCTCTGGCGCACTTACGGGCATGCACCACCACCCTCAGTTATGGGGTGCCGGGGATCAAACCCAGTGCTTTCTGTGTGTTGGACAAGCAGTCTACCCACTAGGATGCATCACTTTCTTTTCCAGGTGTGGGAGGCAGAGTCAAGTGGACCTATGTTTAAATTTGAAGCCAGTCTGGTCTACGTAGCTAGTTCAAGACAACCAGGTTTTTGCTTGTCTGTTTGTTTTTGTTCTTTTTTTTTTTTTTTTTTTCTTTTTATAAACACACACAAATTCATATGCGCTCACTTTTCTGCTAGTTTTCAGACAGGGTTTCACTACGTAGCCTTAGCATATGTAAGGCCAACATACAATGTCCAACACTAGAAAAAGAGATAAAAATACAAACTAATTTTGTTTGGATCTCAGCTTCTTAAAACTATCAGAGAAAGGAGCGTTAGCTTTAGCAGCCTAAAACCACCCTTGGCAATAACAAAAAGAGCTTATTAAACTAAAATTAACTTCCTCCCTAAAGGTGGCAGTCTGCACGTTTACACTCCTCCTGTGGTTACAGGCTGAGAGTGTGTGGGCGCAGTGTGGAATTGCTCATCTGAGATGCCAGGGGACTCACGGATCTTAGAGCCTGGTGGGCTAAGTGAAGTAATGACTTATCGTACCCATTTGTTGTGCTTTTTGATAAAGTGATGATTTTTTTTTTTTTTTTCTGAGACAGGGTTTTTCTGTGTAGCCTTGGCTGTCCTGGAACTTGTTCTGGAGACCAGGCTGGCCTCTACCTCGGAGATCTGCCTGCCTCTGCCTCCTGCATACTGAGATTAAAGGTTTGCACTGCCACAAACCACCTGCCAATAATTTAAGAAGTGGAAATACAGGGCCTGAAGAGATGGCAAAATGCTTGCCATGCAAGCATGAGGACTTCTCTTCCCACCCAGCACCTACATAAGAATTCTCTGTTGGTAAGGTGGCTCCTGAGACATAACCCTGGAGTTTGCCTTCTGGCCTACACATATGTGCATGCACACACACTACTAACATGCACACATGCTCACACAAGCTTTAAACAAATTAATGTAGAAAATAAACCAGACCTGAAGGCATGTACCTAGAATCCTAGCATTTGGGAGGCAGAAGCAGGAGAATCAGAGGTTCAAGGCCTTCTTTGGCTGTATAATGAGTACCAGGCTAGCCTGTGCAAAATGAGATTCTATCTCAAGCTAACAAATAAACAAACCAACCCAGCAAGTGGCCAGATAGCACTTCTTGTCTCCTAAAATCCAAATGCCATTCCAAACCGGGACATGTTGGGCTGTGCTCTGAGCCCTTTTCCTGACATGGAGCCAAAGAAGCTGCTTGGCCCCCTTTTCTTGCATCTTGGTCCTCCACAGAGAGGCCTTGGACCTCAGCCCAGCTTATTGTGTAACCTGGCAGAGAAATAATATAAAGTCCCAAACGGCTTTTAAAAAGTACATTCACTTCCGCTGCAGCAGAGACAGTCTAACTAAGTGGCAGAACTTGGCATCATCCTAGCAGAAGGTAGATGATAAATGGTTACAGTTGGAAGAAGTTTCAGTCCTAGTCCAAAACAATCTAGATTTTTCTTAATTTTTTTTTTCATGTGTGCCTGTGTGAAGGTGTCTGTGCCGCAGTGTGGTCTTGAGGAGAGAAGACAACTTGCAGGGGCCAGTTCTCTCCCTCTGCTTTGTGGCTTCCAGTGATCGAAACTCAGGTCAACAAACTTGGCCACAGGCATCTTTTTACCTGCTGAACTATCTCACTGGCCCTGTTTCTTTCAACTTCATATTCCAAAATGACTAGGAGAGTCATTGGCGGTAGAAACAGATGCACAAGGGTGTCTATTCACCTTCCATGCAGTTCAAATGTTCACTGATTGTATATGACTACAGTATGGCATCACAAGAAGACATTGCTACATTTATCAATTTCTCCAGTTTTGCACATACCCATTTAAACATGTAGGTACTATTAGAGAAAAACTTGATTTTTTTTTTCCCGGGACAGGGTTTCTCTGTATAACAAGAGCCCCTGCTGTCCAGGACCTACTTTGTAGACCAGGCTGGCCTTGAGCCCACAGGGATCCACCTGCCTCTTCTTCCGAAGAACTGGGATTACAGTCTTGTACCACCATGCCCGACTGAAAAATGTAATTTTTAACATGTAGATATATATTACATTTTAGTATCTTGCCTTTCCATCCACCAGTTGGAAAACATTTGTTTCTGTTTGTGTTTGTATGAGTAATGCTGCCATGAATGTTGACTTTGCTTAGTATGAGATGTGATATCACTAGGTGACCCAGCCTTTCCTAAATTTAGAAAGTGCTACGTAGCCCAGGCCAGCCTAGAATGTGTAATCTCCTGCTTCCACCTTCAGAGTTCTGGAATTACAGGCTTGCCATCACAGCCAGCTCACCATGACCTTTGTTTAATTTATTGTTTTGTTTGTTTGTTTTTGAGACATGTTTTTCTGTGTAACCCTGGCTGTCCTAGAACTTGCTCTGTAGACCAGGTTGGCCTCGAACTCAGAGCTCTGCCTGCTTTTACCTCCTGAGTGCTGGGATTATAGGCATGTGCCACCACTGTCAGGCACACCTTGACATTTGTATATAGTTTTTTTTGCAATAAGTTTTTTTTTCTTTTTTTAAGATTTATTTATTTTATGTAGATGAGTGCTCTATTTGTACATATACCTGCAAGCCAGAAGACGGCACCACATCTCATTACAGATGGTTGTGAGCTACCATGTGGTTGCTGGGAATTGAACCCAGGACCTCTGGAAGAGCATACACTGAGTCAACTCTGTAGCCCCTCTTTTTCACACACATACACACACACACACACACACACGCGCGCGCGCGCGCGTGCGCACACACATATTTAAATTTAAATTTTTTATGTTCAGTTCTGTTTTGCCTGCATGTATGTCTGTGTGAGGATGTCAGAAGCCCTGGATTTGGAGTTACAGAGAGGTGAGAGCTGCCATATGGCTGCTGGAAATTAAACCTGGGTCCTTTGGAAGAGTAGCCAATGCTCTGAAACTACTGAGCCATCTCTACAGCCCTGCAACAAGTTTTTGTTGTTGTTTTTTTTTTTTTTTTTCTCTTGGGACTATACCTCTGCGGGATCACATAAGAATTTTGTTTAACATTTTGAAGAACTGCATTGTGAATATTCTGTGTTTAAAATTGTGTTATTTATCTGTTTTGAGACAGGGTCTCACTATGTGGCTCTGGCTGGCTTGGAGCTCACTCTGTAGACCAGGCTGGCCTCAAACTCACAAAGATCCACCTGCCTCTGAGTTTCCAGTGCTGGAATGTTGTGCTGCCACCCTCAATCTGTTCTCCATTTTTGACTGTTTCAAATGGTTCTGCTGTGAATATGTGTCATTGTGTACCTTGAGTGTGTTTGATTTTTGCTGAAGGTGGTCTCAACTTTTTCTGTGTGTGTGCATTCAAAAGATAGCGCATCGAGCACGGATTTCACAAATGTTTTGCTTTGCTGGATTAAAAAAGAAGTCACAGAATCTTAAAAAGGTGGTGACAGCTTTCTAAGTGATTTTGGTCAAGCCCTGCATTGTGAAGCAGCATGTCCTCAAAGCCCTAGTCTATTTGGAAGGCCTGGAGCACAGTTTCCAGGATGGTGTGCCTGACTCTGCTCTTTGTTAACTGAATGCATACAATGGTGCTTTTGTGCTCACCAGACAGCTCTCTTTGAGATCTGATCCCGGGACTCTAAACATTGTGGTTTATCGTTCTTTCATCATGCTTACTTTTTTTTGTATATTTATTTATTTATTTTTGGAGATAAGGTCTCTCTGTGTAGCCCTGGCTGTCTTGGAACTTGCTTTGTAGACCAGGCTGGCCTTGACTCACAGAGATCCACCTGCCTCTGCTTCCCGAGTGCAGGGATTAAAGGTGTGCACACCCACTCTCACCCCACTTCATTTTTACTTAAGAAAAAAAAAATCTATAAAACCAGCAGTAGAGGTCTTGCATATAGAAATAGCATTCTCATCTTGTTTTAGTGATAAAATTTAATTTTTGGTTCAAAATAACCAATCTGAGATTTGTCTTTTTTTGTTTCCATTATTTGTAACATAAGACTCTGCCTCAGTACAGCCCAGTGGTGAATACAGGTGATGTTAAAACTTAGAGTGAGTTCAAGGCCAGCCTGGTCTATAAAGCAAGTCTAGGACAGCCAAGGCTATACAGAGAAACCCTGTTTTGGAAAAAAAAATGTTAGAGGTAGGAGGGTCACTAGTTCTAGCTCAGATTGTATCATAAAAATGAATCAATGGGCTGGAGAGATGGCTCAGTGGTTAAGAGCATTGGCGGCTCTTCCAGAGGACCTGAATTCAATTCCCAGCAACCACATGGTGGCTCACAACCATCTATACTAGGATCTGATGTTCTCTGCTGGCATGTTCTCTGGTACATCGGCTGAAGCACTTGTGCCTAAATAAATAAAATAACAAAAAAAAAAAAAAAAAAAAAAAACAACAAAAAACCCGCGAAAACAATTAGATGAACTGTGTGTGATGAGTTCAAGGCCAGCCTGGACTACAAAGTGAGTCCAGAACAGCCAAGGCTATACAGAGAAACCCTGTCTCAAAAACCCCAAATATAAATAAATGAAAAAAAAAAAAGTTTTCTTTTGTGTATGTACTAATGGGGTAGGAGTATGCATGTGCCACAGTGTTTAAGTAGAGGACAGCTATTGCAAGTTGGTGCTCTTTTTCCATCATGTGGGTCCCAGGGATTGAACTTACATCTTTAGGCTTGGTGGTAGGCACCTTGATGTCTCTGGCCCAGACTATTATGGTCTCAAACTCAGGGATCAGCCAGCCTCCGCCTTCCCAAGTGCTAGGATGAAAGATTTGCACTACTCAACTGGGCTTTTTGCTGTTTTAGATAGGGTTATTCGTAGGTCAGGCTGGCCTCAAAGCCTGTATGTATCAGAGGATGATCTTGAACTTCTGATCTTGCTTCCACCTCCCAAATATTGGGATTAATAGACATAGACCACTGTGGTCAGTTTAATGAATTCTTCAAAAAAGAAAATAAAAAATAAAAAACTCAAATCAATATATTTTAGGTAAAGATAGGCTCAACAGAAGCTAGCAAGATCAAGATGGCTCAGCAGGTATTGTCCAGCAAACCTAGAGAAATTAGTTCAAATCAGTGATGGCCCATACCTGGTCTACAAAGAGTCCAGGACAGCCAAGGCTACACAGAGAAACTGTCTTGAAAAAAACCAAACCAAACCAAAACCAAAAACAAAAAACCAAATACACACACACACACACACACACACACACACACACACACACAGAAACACCCCCCCCCCAAAAAAAAACACAAAACAAAACAAAAAACCCAACCAACAAACCACCCACCCAACCAGCCAACCAACCAACCAACAAAAACAAAAACAAGCAACTCAACTGTCAGGACATGACTTTAGTTACCAGACAGAGGCAGGCGGATCTCTGTGAATTGGAGGCCAGGATGGTCTATGGAGTGAATTTCAGGACAGCCAGAGCTAAAGTAAGACCCTGTCTCAACAAACAAACAAAGTAAGCTTTCTGTCTCAAAAAAAACTAAATAAATAAATAAATAGATAAAGTAAACCAGAACAACAACTAGACCATAGTTTTGCCAGGTATGGTAGGGCATGCCTTTAATTCCATTGCTATAGTGAGTTTCTGGCCAGCCAGGGCTACACAGAATACAGTCTCAAACATAATAAGTTTAAAAGGATAGGCTTAAAACACACACAAAGTCAAAACCTAAATCATGTAACTGTTTAAATTATCTACTATTTATACCAGTAAAGACACAGGAGGCATAAACTGAGGTAAAAACCTGCTCAGGGAGGTAATTTTGAGAACTGTATACACTTTCCTGAACTACGTACAAAATGCCTACTTACAAGCCTGATTCTAGAACTAAACTACTAGCTCTTCTGTGTCATTCTACCTAGCTGGTCTGCTTTTCCCTTGACAAACACAGTATCTATACAGGCTTTCATATTTTGCTAACGATTTCCTGTGTATAATAAATATTCTCTAACACCCAGAAGTGTATACTGACTCCACCACTGACTGTTTTTTGTCTCACTCTGTGGTATCTATGACTACTTAAGATGCTTATTAAGAGCCAAATAGTATTCAGATGAGGGGGTGAGGATTGCCTTTCTGAGGAATGAATTCTGGGTTCCAAAGGTACCACTATCTCTTGACCTTGGAGTTCATATATCTGGCCCAGTTGGAGGGTCTGCACATACATTTCCTTTATTCAGATCTTTGTGCATTTCCAGTGGCGTTCTTTTTTTTTTTTTTTTATGATTTATTGTTTTATGTGCATTGGTGTTCTGCCTGCATGTATGTCTGTGTGAGGGTGTTGGCTCCCCTGGACCCGAAGTTACAGACAGTTGTGATCTGCCATGTGGGTGCTGGGAAATGAACCCTGGTCTTCTGGAAGGGCAACCAGTGCTCTTAACCACTGAGCCAGCTCTGCAGCCCTTGAGTTCCGTTCTTGGGCTCTCTGCATGCCTGTTTGACCAGACAAAATGATGTTTTGAATAAAGGTCAACAAGGGAGGTCACTCTCCGGAATGTTTTCCCCTATTTGGAAGGAGTAGGAAGCCTGTGGCCCCTTCTACACCCATGAGTCGCTGCAAAATCCTGGGCTTTCAACAGCTGCAGATTTCTGCAGGAGCTGCAAAACTTCTGGGGTTGCCATGGTCCATGGGAGCGAAATGCTGGCCGCCCTCTGCTACGGCAGCCCTGAGCCGGCTGTTGCTGCGTCCTCACCAGTCCCTTTCAAAAGCCTTTCAAGGGATCCCTACGTGGGGAGGAGCTCGGACGGGACATTAAACCTGGGCTTCTGTCCAAACGACTGGGGCGAATAAGAGAGGCTTTTCTTAAACGAACGGGCTGCAGCCCTGCGCTTGTCTCAAAGGATTTCATTTTAACCCCTCAGTGTTTTCCTGGAGAGCAGAGACGGTCCATCCGGAGCTTAGCTTGCCTAAGGGCATCTCCCTTCCAACTGGTGGCGCAGGATTTCTCACCCTGCTCTGGGCTGGAAGGAGAGAGAGGTCAAAGAAATGAATCACCGCCCCCCCCCTTCCCCAACCGCACCCCAGTCCATCCCAGCGGCAGGCTGTGGTCAGGTCGACGTGTAGCCATCCGGGGTGACTTGCACATTCTGGGCACACTCTGCTAGGAACCGGGGAATAGCCTGAAATGCCAAGGCAGCGGCGGACGCAGGCCCCTCCTCGGTCGGTCCCGGGCATCTCGCTCCTTACGGCGCAGAATTTAGGGGCTCGCAGTGGAGGGGGCGCGGGGGACACAGACAAAGGGGCGGCGGGCAGCTCGCGGGCGGCAGCGGCCCGGGCGCGGGGAGGGGCAGCGCGGCGTCTTCTCCCGGCCCCGCGGCGGCGGCGGCGGCGCGTCACGTTCTCTTCCCCGCCCCGAGCCGAGCAGCCGGGGAGGCGGGAGGCGGCGGCCGCGGCGGCTGCTGCTGCTGCGAGGCAGGTGGCGGAGACCGGCGGCGTCCCGGCGTCCCAGGCGGTGAGCGGGGCGCGGGCCCGACCTCCCCTTCCTCGCCGTCCCACCCTCTCCCTCCCTCTCCGCGCCTTCCCGCCGCGGGCGCCCGCGGGAGGCCGGGAGGGAAGGCTCGCCTCCGGCGCCCGCCACGCTCCCGGGCCGCGGCCGAGGAGACCGGGGCGCGCCCGTGCGGGCGGCGGGCGCCG